>NC_050579.1:191837033-192064533 GCF_011100635.1 Trichosurus vulpecula
TCTGTTTGTGTTTTCTCTGAAGTTCAGGGTGCTGACTTTTTCCCCTGAACTAAGTGAATGATATATGTATGTTTAATTAAAGTGAGATTGTAAACCCCTTAAAGTTGCTTCCCTTCGAAAAGCAGATCAAAGAACCTGTGCTAGCAGCCCTCCTGTGTGCTGGGGTTATTGACCCCACACCTCCACAGCAGTTGCAAGCAGCATTATTATTATAGGTGCTATGTTAAAGGCTGAGGATACAAAGAAAGATAAAAATGATCTCTGCCCTTAAGGAGCTCCCATCCTAATGGGATGTTAAAGACATATACAGTACAGATGGGAAACTAAAAAATGGAGATGAGAAGGCAGAACATTCTAGGTATGAGTGACAACGCATGTGAAAGCACAGAGATGAGGGATAGAGTATAGCATTTCATGAACAGCTGGATTGTAGAGTAGGTAGAAATAGAAGCAGACCTATTTCCAAAAATGATTAGTGAAAAGGAAAAAGAATCTATACATTCTAAAATGTTTATAGCAGCTCTCTTTGTGGTGGCAAAGAACTGGAAATTGCATGGATGCCCATTGATTAGGGAATAGCTGAACAAGTTGTGGTATATAGTTGCAATGGAATACTATAGTGCTATGAGAAATGATGATCTCAGTGATCTTAGAAAAACATGGATAGACTTGCACAAAATAACAAAGAACAAAATGAGCAGAACCAAGAGAACCTTGTATATATACAGCAACAACAATATTGTTTTAAGAACAACTTTGAGCAAGTAAATCATTTTGACTTATAAATATCCAAATTAACTACAAAGGACATAAGAAGAATGATGTTATACGCATCCAGAGAAAGAAGGGATAAATAGAAGTTTGCGTAGAATAATTTTACATACATATATACATACATATATATACATATGTGTGTATACATACACACACACACATATATATATACATTATATATATATGTATGTATATATATATACATACATACACTTATTTCTGTCCAATGATAGCCATCTCTAGGGCAGAGGAAAGGAAGGAAGAAAAAAAAGAAAAATAAGAAATTTACATGACAACTTTATTATATATTTAAAAGGAATAGCAAGTAGTGCATAACAGATTTGCAATTTCATGTGCAATCTTTTTATTATACTGTGTTATGGAAATGCTTGTTTTATTCCATAAATTAAAAATAAAATAAATAAATGTGATACAGAAAAAAAGGAAAGGAAAGTATAAGAAGCTTGCAAAGGTAGGAAGGGGGAGGTTAGGAAAAACTTTAAATGCCAAAAGGAGGATTGTATATTTGCTCTTGGAGGTAATTTGGAACACCTGGAGCTCATTGAGTAAGAGGGTGATATGGTTAGACCTACTCATTAGAAAAATGACTTGGCATCTGAGAAGAGAATGGATTGGTGTGAGGAGAAACTTGAAGCAAGTAGACCAACCAGAAGGCTATTTCAATAATCAATCCAGGCCTGAGATAATGAAGACCTGACCCGGAATGATGATAGAGGAGAGAAAGGGACATATATTAGGAGTATTGCAAAAGTAGCCAGATTGAATATGAGATTGAAGGAGAGTGAGGAGTTGAGGACAGTTTCATATAACCTATCCTTTATAAAACCATTCTGGCTCTTTGCAATCACTGCTTCTCTTTCTATATGTTTGGTTACCAGCTCTTTAATGACCCATTCTATAATTTTTCCAGGAGCCAAAGTCTAGTTCACTGCTTTAGAACATGGAGTTCTGTTCCTTTCCCCCACCCCCTTAAAAAAATTAGGCCAACATTAATGCTTCTCCAATCTTTATGGACCTCTCCTGGACCTCTCCTGTTTTCTAGTATCTTTCAAAGACCCCTGCTGGTGGTTCAGCAATTACACCTGGCACTTTTTTTTCAATACCTAAGTACCTCCACCACCTTGTAAACCAGAGTAGGATTATTAAATGAAATTCCTTATAGAGTTGAATCTTAATAACATGAATGGTCATATATCTGAATATGACTGTAATTTTATTATAATTTCTTACACATCTTCACAAGAATAGCATGAAATATTTTATCAAAAGTTTTGCTAAAATCTAGGTAAACTTTTCACACATTATTCTTTTCAACTACTAGTTTAGTAATCTTGTCAAAAAAGGAAATACAGTTAAGCAGTCAGAAAGCATGTATTTTACCTGGCGTGGTGACTGGAACTCATCAAGGCTAATAAGATATTCTTTTATTATCTCCTTACTTATCTTGGCTAGCCAATCGGTTAGTCATTTTATTTTCTCATTTCCAGTGCTAAGGTTGGCAGAGAAAAAAAGATGAAAAATAAGAATCATTCATCTCTGTCCTCTCTCTGTTGTTGATTAACCAATATGCATTTATAAAGCACCTACTATGCACCAGGCACTATGCTCAGTGTTGATCATAGTCCCATGCATCCCAATCAAAAGTTAGATCACTTCCTTGAGCGTTCTTTTTCTCCTATACAGTTAAAAACCGGTTTTTTTCCCTTCTTGACCTTAGCTTACGTCACCAACTTTACTTTCTGCTGAGCTTTAGCACTCCTGACATTGCATCATGCATTAGCTCCTTGGGGGCAGGGACTATGTTTTGCCTTTTTTTGGTATCCCCATTGCTTAGCACAGTGCCTGGCACAAAGTAAGCACTTCATAAATGTTGATTGATTATCACTTGGCCTTTTCTGTGCTGTGAGGAGCTTGTGGGTATGGTGATAAGAAGGAACACAAGCACTGAAGGACCGTAAGTCAGGCAGTTTATTTTCTAATTCCATGGGTAAGCACAGGTGGTGGCTTTAGTATATAGTGGGATGTGTAGACCAGAACTTTGGTTTTCTGTCTTTATATATCATTGCTGTTTCTGGACAGATTCACAGGGACACAATGGGAGGAGGACCTTTGGGGCACTCAGATAGCAAGTGGCCCAACCATGACTCCCCCTTATTGACCACAAGGGCGTCATGATCGGGAGAGCCTTGAATACATTGCATGCCTGGCCTAAATGAAGCTGGCTAAACTAGTTTTTGGGTTAATGGGAATTTCCTGGTACATAGATGGGTTCATTAGTGGTCAAATTTGAAAATTTTTTCTGTCTGATAGGGCCTATTAATAAGCCAATCATCACATGTACATTTAAATAAACTTATATGTGTATATACACACATTTATGATAAAGACATGTAGACTTGCATAGATATAAATTACATCTATATGTATCTCCATATATATATTCATACATGTAGTATGTGTTGGTTGGTGAGTTCCCTGTGCATCCATATCAATCTCTTCATACAAGTCTCATTTTCCTCCTTCTTAGAATTTTTACCCTTTATGCACCCAGAATTTCTTTCTTACAAATTTTCCATACCTTCTGGACTGACTTTTAATCTTTGGAGACCTGCTTACCTTTTCTCTGAATCCTTTGAAGTCTGCTTACTAGCTTCAGTTCCTCAAGATTTTGCTCTATGATAGAAATGGATAAATTTATGCGAACAAAGATGTTGAGAGTTAGTAATGCCTTAACAGAGCTCTGGATTTGGAGTCAGAAGACCTGAGTTTAAGTATTACCATGATATTTGTTGGTTGTTTAATTTGGCATGAATCTCCTTTCTTCTCTGGGTCTTAGTTTATCTGTAAGATGACTAGATTATATATAGGGTCTCTTTCAGCTCTAAATCCCATGATTTCTGATTCATCCAATCAACTTTTGTTTTTAAATACAGGAGTTCTGAGTATCATCTACATTTGAATACCTATCTCCCATACCATGGAGGACTGGAAGCGGGGTGGTGATGGGAGTTATTGAGTACCCTATTCCTAAAATATAGGTTGTTCCAATTTTGTCTATGTTAAGGTCAGCCCCATCCATCACACAGAGGAATAGAAATGCCCATTGGTGATGAGATGTCTACTAGGAAGTTGAAATCACTTCATGCTGATCTAATTGGACATCTGTTTCTTCAAGTCCCTGATGCACTTTTATTCTCTCTTCCACAAGTGTGTCTTGAGTAAAATAATTTGCAAGTCTAATTGTGAAATGCTGAAGCCCCTCTTGTTTATTCATATCAAGTGAGATATGATCATTGTACTTCTCTAGTCATTGTAATTAGCTTTAGCCATTTTGAAGCAGCAGCTGGCACTCAGCAAGCTTCTGTTCTCAAATCACTTTCCGTTGGTAGGGTCATTAATAATTTGCCTAAAAAGGAAGCAGATCCCCTGAAGACCTTTGTTACTGTTCTGGGGTTTTGCAGGGAGAGTAGCACGGATATATTTCTCCTCTTTCAATTAAACATCTTGCCAGTTCATTTTGTGGTGGTGGTTTCAGGCCTGATTTTGATGTTTTCTCGATGTTATTGCTGCTCAGCCCACTTAGAAAACAAATCATTATCAACAACAAAAGAAATCCATATAATTTTCCTATTCTTCTCTTACTTAGAAGTGCCTGTCATCTGAATTAAACTCAGTGGAGAGCCAATCAGTGTCTTGGAATAAAGAACTGACCTGTTGGAAATAATTAACCCTTTGGGGGTTATGAGGGTTTCCAGAAAGAGAATATTTATATTCATAGCTATTTTCTGGCCAATTAAATTCAGCACTGTTGTCTAAAGCACTGAAAAGGATACAACATAAATAAGGCTTAGAATCATAGATCAAGCCTAGAAGGACCTTTAGAAATTATCTAGTACTTGCTCCTTATTTTATGATGAGGAAACTGAGACCAATAGAGGTTGAGTGACTTGTTGAAGCTAGACTTGGAATTCAGGCTGTTTTTTAATTCCATATTTCTCATATTTTCTACTGTACTGTTCTGTCTCTTGAAGAATATGAATAAGATTGTGTATTCCATCCACAAGTAAAAGATTTCCATCTCTAGATACTGTTGATGTTTTCATAGTGTATCATAGGTCCCCTTTAACCTCCATACAACTCAGGGACCTTTCACTACTTCTGAGGTTTGACAAACTGTTAGTTGTCAGCATCTGTTGAAATCCATAGCTCTAAGCCCCCATACCAATAAATCTCAATGCTATTTCAGACTAAATGGCATACAAATTTAAAAGAAGATATAGATAAGTGACTCTCCCTTTGCTGCCACCATCTGTATCATCTTCACTGTAGTTATCTATGTCCACCCCACCCCCTAACCCAGGTTATTCCTCCTTTCTCAAGGAAAAAAAAAACTATTCCTCCTCTTAGTGTTGACCTTTAATCACTTTAACACTCCTAGTTATCCTGATCTATATCTGGCCAGTGGACCCAGATGGCACAGGAGGAGAAAGTGAAGCTGGTGACTGCACAATCCTCCCTCACTCAAATCTAATTCACTTGCAAGTCATAGCATCATCTTCCTGATATCATGGTCTGCTTTGAGAACAAAGGACAAATCACAACCTGCGAGTAGTTTGAACTGCCCACTGGCTGCCCAACTGGCCAGTCCTAGCTGGGCAACTCAGCTCCTCCTCTTCTCTCCTCTGCCTACATGGGATACCATGTGTGCTCTGCTCAAAGGAAGGTAAATTTTGAAGGCTGAAACCTACCTAGATATCTTGGGGTTTACTGGATAAATTTCTTTTTTGAAGCTCATGCCTTAAGCTCAATTTACTCTGGCTCTCATTGATTGGCCAACAATGGGTCCCTACCCAAGTACCACTTAATGCTTATTGTTTGGGCCTCCATGGCTTAGAGTGAATGTAAATAGTAATTGTATCTCTTTTGGTCAGAAACACTGAGGGTCTTCCCCTCCCAGCTTAATTTTTTTTTAATTAAAGAAGCCATCCCTTAGCTCACTCTTTAAACAGCCCTAATCACTTAATGGGCATTGCTTCAGTCAAAGTGAAAACTCTGAAGACCTTAGCTTAAAAAGGCCAAGGTCTACCACTGCATCCTGGGCCATCTCCAGTTGTCCTGATCTATATTTGGCCCCTGGACCCAGATGGCTCAGGAGGAGAAAGTGAGACTGGTAACTTTGCACAACCCTCCCTCCCTCAAATCTAATTTACTTGCAAGTCATGGCATTATCTTCCTGATGTCATGGTCCTCTTCAAGAATGAAGGACAAACCATACAACTTTGATTTCCCAGTCTACAACTCCTACTTTGATTTTACTTTCCTCCTATTACAACTTTTGCCCTTGTGATAGGACCAATATCTACCAGAGTTCTTTTCTCCTCCAACAACAGAAATCAGTTTTCCTTAAAGGCTGACAGGACCTGATTGGTTCCTGCTTTTCTTGATCCTACTTACTAGTCACCTAAGGACATAGAAAATAACATTCATGTGGAGTTGGGGCCCCTCAGACTTAATGGATGTCACCACTATACCCTGTCCAGTTGACCAGATACTATTGTCTATGGAGAAGAGGGAGGTCATATCTGTAGAAGATAAGTGCCACTGTATCCTTGTCATGTGTTCTTAATATGTAAGGGCAAAGTAAACCTTTTGTTAATTATTCAAAGACTCACAAGTATTTCATTTCCACCTGAATATCCCTTAGGCATCTCAAACTTAAGATTTCCAAAATGAATCTTATTATATTCCTCCCCCAGATGCTTCTCCTATCTTGAAATTTGCTTATTTTTATTGGTGGTACCACCATCTCTCCAGTCACCATAATTAAAAAGCGTGGAGTCATCCTTGACTCTTCACTCTACCTCATCCTCCCATACCCATATCCAATCAGGTGCTCAAGTTTTACAAATTCCAGAAGATATTTAATATTTATTTCCTTTCCACTTACCCTCCCAACCCACTAATTAAGGCTTATATAACATCTCACCTGAAATATTACAGTATTCTCCTATTTGTTCTCTCTGTTTCCAGTCTCTCACCTCTCCAAACCATTCTTCATATAACTGCCAAAATAATCTTTCCAGGACATAGGTCTGAAAGTGTCATTTCCTGCTCAGGAATATTCAGTGCTACTAGGTCTGTATCCCAAAGAGACTGTTAAAAAAGAAAGAAAAAAAGAAAAGTGCTTATGTGCACAAAAATATTTATAGCAGCTCTTTTTGTGGTGGCAAAGAGTTGGAAATCGAGGGGATGTCCATCAATTGGGGAATGGTTGAACAAGTTGTGGTATATGATTGTAATGGAATACTATTGTGCTATAAGAAATGATGACCAGGCTGATTTCAGAGAAACCTGGTAAGACTTACAAGAATTGATGCAAAGTGAAGTAAGCAGAGCCAGAACACTGTACACAGTAACAGCAATATTATAACAATGATCCACTGTGAATGATTTAGCTATTCTTGGCAATACAGTGATCTAAGATAGTTCCAGAGGACTCATGATGAAAAATACTATCCATACCCAGAGAAAGAACTGATGGGATCTGAATGCAGATCAAAGCATGCTATTTTTCACTTTCTTCATTTGTTCATTTTTTTTTCCTTTTTGGTCTGTTTCTTCTTTCACAACATGACTAATATGGAAATATGTTTATATAACCTATATCAAATCGTTTACCATCTTGGGGAGAAGAGAGGGAGAAAATTTGCAACTCATAAACTTTTTAAAATATTAAAAATTATCTTTATGTGTAATTAGAAAAAAATAAGAAAAAAAGAATATTCAGTGCCTTCCTATGACCTCTGGGACAAAATATAAACTACTAAACTTGTTATTTAAAATCCATCAGAGACTGGCTGCAGCCTACCTTTCCAGACTTATTTCAAATGATCACTCCCCACTCTCCACCTATTACATTACAGAAAAAAAGAATTCTTGTTTTTCTCTGTATTCAGCATTCACCTCCCACTTTTGTGCCTTTTGTACAAGCTATCTTCCCTTCTCATCTCTTTCTATTAGAATCATTAGCTTCCTTCAAGGCTCAACTCAAGTGCCACCTCCTATGGAAAACCTTTCCCAACGCTCCTGCTTATCAGTATTTTGTTCCTCATCATTATCTTTCATTTTCTCAACTTTGTAAACACTGTATCCCATCCTCCACCCCAACAGAATACATGTTTCTTGAGGGTATGGATCATTTTTCACTTTGTATTTGAATCCTACCTTTAATAAATGCTTGAAAATGGTGGCATAAAGGAAGAAAGCTAGAACAATAATAGCTGAAATGGGAGAACAAGGCCAGGGAAAGAATTCTTAAGATAGCAGATGCTTGAGTTTATTTATTGGCTGAGGGGAAGGAGTTATTATAAAAGAAAAGTTTGTTTGTGTTTGCTTATTGCTTATTTTTTCTAGCTTTTTGGTAAATAGTATTTTATTTTTTCCAATTACATGTAAATATAGTTTTCAATATTCATTTTCATAAGATTTTGAGTTCCAAATTTTTCTCCTTCCCTCCCCAAGATGGCAAGCAATCTGATATAGGCTATACATATGCAATCATGGAAACATATTTCTACATTAGTCATGTTATGAAAGAAGAAACAGAACAAAAGGGAAAAGCTACAAAAAACAAGGTACAAAAAACAAGTGAAAATAGTACGCTTTGATCTGCATTCAGACTCCATCGCTCTTTCTCTGGAGGTGGATAGCAATTTTTTGTCATGAATCTTTTGGAATTGTTTTGGATCATTGTATTGCAGAGAAATGCTAAGTCAATCATAGTTGATCATCACACAGTGCTACTGTTACTTTGTACAATATTCTCCTGGTTCTCCTCACTTCACTCAGCATCAGTTCATAGAAGTCTTTCCAGGTTATTCTAAAATCCACCTGCTCAGCTTTTCTTATAGCATAATAATATTCCATTACATTGATATGCCACAACTTGTTCAACTATTCCCCAATTGGTGGGCATCCCCTTAATTTCCAGTTCTTTGCCACCACAAAAAGAGCTGCTATAAATATTTTTATACACGTAGATTTTTCCCCCCTTTTTATGTTCTCTTTGGGATACAGACCTAGTAGTGGTATTGCTGGATCAAAGGACATGCACAGTTTTATTGCCCTTTTGGCATAGTTCCAAATTGCTCTCCAGAATGACTTGATCAATTCACAACTCTATCAACAATGCATTAGGGTCCCAATTTTCCCACATCTTCTCCAACATTTATGATTTTCCTTTTCTGTCATAGGCCAATCTGATAGGTGTGAAGCGGTACCTCAGAGTCATTTTAATTTGCATTTCTCTAATCAATAGAGATTTAAGCATTTTTTCAAATGATTATAGGTAGTATTAACTTCTTCCTCTGAAAACCGCCTGTTCGTATCCTCTGACTATCAATTGGGGAATGACTTGTATTCTTATAAATTTGACTCAGTTCTCTATATATTTTAGAAATGAAGCCTTTATCAGAGACACTGGTTGTAAAAATTCTTTCCCAGTTTTCTGCTTCCTTCCTAATCTTGGTTGCATTGGCTTTGTTTGTGCAAAAAGTTTCAGTTCAATGTAATAAAAATTATCCATTTCGCATTTCATAATGTTTTCTATCTCTTGTATGGTCATAAATTCTTCTGTTTCCATAAATCTGACAGGTAAACTATTCCTTGCTCTCCCAGTTTGCTTATAGTATCAGCCTTTGTATCTAAATTGTATACCCATTTTGACTTTATTTTGGTATACAATGTAAAATGTTGGTCTATGCCTAGCTTCTGCCATACTATTTCCCAGTTTTCCCAGCAGTTTTTGTCAAATAGTAAGTTCTTATTCCAGAAGATGGAGTCTTCGGGTTTATCAAACGGTAAATTACTATGTTCCTTTACTACTGTGTCTTGTGTACCTAATCTATTCCACTGATTCACCAGTCTATTTCTTAGCTGGCACCAAATAGTTTGGATGATTGCTGCTTTAAAATATAGTTTCAGATTTGGTCCAGTTAGGCCACGTTTCTTTGCATTTTTTTCACTAATTCCCTTGATATTTCTGACCCTTTGTTCTTCCAGATGAATTTTGGTATTTTTTCTAGCTCTATAAAATAATTTTTTGAAATTTGATTGGTATGGCACTGAATAAGTAAATTAATTTAGATATCACTTTTATTATATTAGCTTGGTCAATCCATGAGCAATTGATGTTTTTCCAATTGTTTAGATCTGACTTTATTTGTATAAAAAGTGCTTTGTAACTGTGTTCATATAATGCCTGTGTTGTCTTGGCAAGTAGACTCCTAAATATTTTATATTTTCTACAATTATTTTAAATGGAATTTCTCTTTCCATCTCTTGCTTCTGGACTTTGTCAGTAATATATAGAAATGCTGTGGATGATTTATGTAGGTTTATTTTATATCCTGTGACTTTGCTAAAGTTGTTGATTATTTCAAGAAGTTTTTTAGTTGATTCTATCTAAGCATAACATCATGTCACCTGCAAAGAGTGATAGTTTTATCTCTTCATTTCCTACTCTAATTCCTTCAATTTATTTTTATTCTCTTGTTGCTAAAGCTAAAATTTCTAGTTCAATATTGAAAAATAGTGGTGACAATGGGCATCTTTGTTTCAGCCTTAATCTTATTGGGAAGGCTTCTGGCTTATCCCCATTTCATATAATGCTTGCTGATGGTTTAGATAAATACTAGTTATCATTTTAAGGAAAGCTCCATTTATTCCTGTTCTCTCTAGTGTTATTAATAGGAATGATTGCTGTATTTCATGAAAAGCTTTTTCTGGATCTATTGATATAATCATATGATTTCTGTTGGTTTTGTTATTGATATGGTCAATTATATTAATAGATTTCCTAATATTGAACCATCCCTGCATTCCTGGTATAAATCCCACCTAGTCATAGTGTATTATCCTCGTGATAAGTTGCTGTAATCTCTTTGCAAATATTTTATTTAAAAATTTTGCATCTATATTCATTGGGGAAATTGGTCTACAGTTTTTTTTCTCTGTTTTGGCTTTTCCTGGTTTAGGTATCAGTGCTGTGTTTGTCATAAAATGAATTTGTTAGGACTCCGTCATCTATTTTTCCAAACAATATATATAGTATTGGAATCAATTGTTCTTTAAATGTTTGGTATAATTCATTTATAAATCCATCTGGCCCTGGAAATTTTTTCTTAGAGAATGCATTGATGACTTATTCTATTTCTTTTTCTAAAATGGGGTCATTTAAATATTTTATTTACTCTTCTGTTAATCTTGGCAATTTATATTTTTGTAAATACTCATACATTTCACTGAAATTGTCAGATTTATTGGCATACACTTGGGCAAAATAGTTCCTTATTATTGCCTTAATTTCCTCTTCACTGGTAGTGAATTTTCATCAATTTCATCAATTCCCTTTTCACTTCTGATCCTGGTAATTTGGTTTTCTTCTTTTTTAAATCAAATTAACCAAAGTTTTATCTATTTTATTGGTTTTTCCATAAAACCAGCTCTTAATTTTATTTGTTGGTTCAGTAGCTTTCTTTCTTTCAATTTTATTAATTTCTCCTTTGTGTTTCAGAATTTCTAATTCAATGTTTAATCTTGGATTTTTAGTTTGTTCTTTTTCTAGCTTTTTTAATTGCATGCCCAATTTATTGATCTGATCTTTTTCTATTTTATTCATGTAAGCATTTAAAAATATAAAACTTCCCCTAAGAACTGCTTTCACTGCAATCCATAAGTTTTGTTATGCTGTCTCATTATTGTTAGTCTCTTTGAAGAAGTTATTGATTATTTCTAAAATTTGTTGTTTGGCCCACACATTCTTTAGGATTAGATTATTTAGTTTCCAATTAATTTTTAATCTATCTTTCCATGACCCTTTATTACATGTAATTTTTATTGCATCATGATATGAAAAGGATGCAGTGACTATTTCTGCCTTTCTGCATTTGATTGTGAGGTTTTTATGCTGCAATACATGGTCAATTAGTGTATAGGTGTCATATACCACTGGGAAAAGATATATTCCTTTTTATCCTCATTCAGTTTTCTCCATAGGTCTATCATGTCTAACTTTTCTAAAATCGTATTCACCTTCTTAATTTCTTTCTTGTTTATTTTGTTGTTAGATTTATCTAGTTCTGAGAGGGGGAAGTTGAGATCCCCCACTAGTATAGTTTTACTCTCTATTTTTTCCTGTAACTCACTTAACTTCTCTAAGAAGGTGGATGCCACACCACTTAGTGAATATATTTTCAGTACTAATATTACTTCATTATCTATGGTACCTTTTAGCAAGATATAGTTTCCTTCCTTGTCTGTTTTAATTATATCTATTTTTGGTTTTACTTTGTCTGAGATCAGGATTGCTACCCCTGCTTTTTTGTTTTTACTTTGGCTGAAGCATAAATATATTGTACTCTAGCCTTTTACCTTTACTCCATGTGTGTCTCTCTGCTACAAATGTGTTTCATGCAAACAACATACCGTAGTATTCTGGTTTTTCACCCACTCTGCTATCTGCTTCTGTTTTATGGGAGAGTTCATCCCATTCACATTCACTGTTATGATTATTAACTGTTGTATTTCTTTCCATCCTATTTTTCCATTGCTTATGCTTTTTTCTCTCTCGCCTTTCACCCTGTCACTCCTCACCAGTGTTTTTCTTTTCACCACTGCATCACTCAATCTGCCCTACCTTCTATCATTCCTCCCCCTTTCTTTTTCACTTCCCTTCCTATTTGTATATAAGGTAAGTTATATTTCTTTACCCAACTGAATGTGTATATTATTTGCTCTTTGAGCCAAATCCAATGAGAGTAAGGTTCAAACAATGCTCACCTACTCCCTTCTTTCCTTCTGCTGTAATAGGTCTTTCATGCCTCTTCAGGTGATATAATTTACCCCATTCTGCCTCCCCCTTTCTTCTTCTCTCATTACAATCCTTTTTTTCCATTGCTTAATTAATTTTTTTATTATCACATCAAAGTCAACTTATACCACACCCTCTAAGTATACTTCTTCTAACTGCCTTAATTGAGATATAATTCTTAACAATTATAAGTACTATCTTCCCATGTTGGGATGTAAGCAGTGTAACCTTATTGAATACCATGTTGTTGTTGTTGTTGTTTTCTTTCCTGTTTACCTTTTTATGCTTCTCTTGAGTCTTGTATTTGAAGATCAAATTTTCTGTTCAGCTCTGATCTTTTTATGAGGAAATTTTGAAAGTCCCCTACTTCATTGAGTGTTCATCTTTTCTCCTGAAAGATTATGTTCAATTTTGTTGGGTAATTGATTCTTGGTTGTAATCCAAGCTCCTTTGCCTTCCAGAGTATCATATTCCAAGTCCTAGGATCCATTAATATAGAAGCTGCTAAATCCTCTGTAATCCTGACTGTGGTTACTTGATATTTGAATTGTTTCTTTCTGGCCACTTGCAGTATTTTCTCCTTGAACAGATAGTTCTGAAATTTGGCTACAATAATACTTGGAATTTTAATTTTGGGATTTCTTTCAGGAGATGATTGGTGGATCCTTTCAATGATTATTTTGCCCTCTGGTTCTAGGATATCAGGGTAGTTTTCCCTGATAATTTCTTGAAAGATGCTTATCATGTCCTTCAGGTAGCCCAATAATTCTTAAGTTATCTCTCCTGGATCTATTTTCCAGGTCAGTTGTTTTTCCAGTGAGGTATTTTATATTTTCTTTTATTTTTTTTCATTCTTTTGATTTTGTTTGACTTATATTTGACTTCTCATGGAGTCATTAGCTTCTACTCACCCAATCCTAATTTTTAAAGGAATTATTTTCTTCAGTTAGCCTTTGTACTTCCTTTTCCATTTAGCCAATTCTATTTTAAAGGAATTGTTTTCTTCAGTGGATTGTTTTTCACCATTTGGCTAATTCTATGTTTTAAGGAGTTGTCTTCTTTAGTCAATTTTTGTGCTTCCTTTTCCAACTGTTGACTCTTTTTTTCATAATTCTCTTGCATAATTCTCATTTCTTTTCCCAATTTTTCTTCTACCTCTCTTACTTGATTTTTAAAATCCTTTTTGAGCTCTTCCAAGAGTACTTTTTGGACTTGACCAATTCATATTCTCCTTTGAGACTTCACATGTAGATATTTTGGCATTTTTTCCTCTTCTGAGTTTGTGTTTTGATCTTCCCTGACACCATAATAGCTTTCTATGAGCAGTGCTCTTTTTTTGATTTTTGCTCATTTTTGTTGTTGGTGTTGTTGAGCTCCGCTCTTGTGGCACAGAGGTCATGGTCCCAAATTGCTTGCACTGGAGCTAGGCGTCTGGTCACTGGCTTTCTGTACCAGAGTCTCAGGTACTGGCAGTTTGCCTACTGTGCTAGGGTGGCCCAGCCTCATCGTGCCTCTTGTGCTCTGGATTCCAGGACTGGCAGTTTGCCTGCTGCACTGTAGCTAGAGGCCTCACAGCTGGCTTGCTTTGTCACTAGCCTGCTGAGCCCAGACCAGGGGGGTTTGGTTGCTGATCTGTGCTGTGGCAAAGAGGCCACCACTGGCTTGCCTATATACCATCTTGTGCTAGGCTGTGCTCCCCTTTTAACCAAGGGAGACAGACCTTTCCTGAAGTCTTTCTAAGTTATCTTGGGCTAGAAAATTGTTTCTCTCCATCTTTTTGTGTATTTTGTCACTCCAGAATTCTTTTTTAAAAAATTAATTAATTTATTTTTAGTTTTCAACATTCATTCCCACAAGATTTTGAGTTCCAAATTTTCTCCCCATCTCTCTCCTCCCCTCACCCCCAAGATGGCATGTATTATGAATACCCCTTCCCACAGTGTGCTCTCCCTTCTATCACCTTCCATCCACTTCCCTGTTACGTTCTTCTAGGGCAAGATAGATTTCTATACCCCCTTGCCTGTATATTTTATTTCCCAGTTGCATGTAAAAACAATTTTTTAACATTTGTTTTTAAAATTTCAAGTTCCAGATTCTCTCCCTTCTTCCCTCCCCACCCATACTCATTGAGAAGGCAAGCAATTTAATATAAGTTATACATGTGCAGTTATGCAAAACATTTCCATAATAGTCATATTGTGAAAGACTAACTATATTTCCCTCCACCCTATCTCTCCCCCCATTTTTTCTATTTTCTCCTTTGACCCTATCCCTTTTCAAAAGTGTTTGCTTCTGACTACCCCTTCCCACAATCTGCCCTCCCTTCTACCATCCCCTCCTCTTATCCCCTTCTCCCTGACTTTCCTGTAGGGGAAGATACCCAGTTGAGTGTGTACCTTATTCCCTCCTTAATCTAGATCTGATGAGAGTAAGGTTGCCTCATTCCTTTCACCTACCCTCTCTTCCCCTCCATTGCAATAGCTTTTTCTTGCCTCTTCTATGTGACATAATTTATCCTATTTTATCTCTCCCTTTCTCCTTCTCCAAATATATTCCCCTCTCACCCCTTAATTTTATTTTTTAGATATCATCCCTTCATATTCAACTCACCCTGTGCCCTCTGTCTATGTATATACACACACACACACATATACATACATACATATATATACATACATATACATATATGTATATATGTTCTTTTCAACTACCCTATTACTGAAAAAGGTGTCATGAGTTACAAATATCATCTTTCCATGTAGGAATGTAAACAGTTCACCTTTTATAAGTTCCTTACAATTTCTCTTTCCTTTTCATGCTTCTCTTGATTCTTATATTTGAAAGTCAAATTTTCTGTTCAGCTCTGGTCTTTTCAAGAACATTTGAAAGTCCTCTATTTCATTGAATATCCATTTTTCCCCTGAAAATGCTCAGTTTTGCTGGGTAGGTGATTCTTGGTTTTAATCTTGGCTCCTTTGACCTCCAGAATATCATATTCCAAATGCTTTGATCCCTTAATGTAGAAGCTGCTAGATCTTGTGTTAGCCTGATTATGTTTCCACAACACTTGAATTGTTTCTTTCTGGCTGCTTGCAATATTTTCTCCTTTACCTGGGAACTCTGGAACTTGGCTACAATATACCTAGGAGTTTTCCTTTTGAGATCTTTTTCAAGAAGTGATTGGTGGATTCTTTCAATTTCTATTTTACTCTCTGGTTCTAGAATATCAGGGCAGTTTTCCTTGATAATTTCTTGAAAGATGATGTCCAAGCTCTTTTTTTGATCATGGCTTTCAGGGAGTCCAATAATTTTAAAATTATCTCTCCTGGATCTATTTTTCAGGTCAGTTTTTCCAGTGAGATATTTCACATTGTCTTCTATTTTTTTATTCGTCTGATTCTGTTTTATAACATCTTGATTTCTTGTAAATCATTAGTTTCTATTTGCTTCATTCTAATTTTTAAGGAATTATTTTCTTCAGTGAGCTTTCAGACCTCCTTTTCATTTGACCAATTCTTCTTTATAAGGCATTCTTCTCTTCATTGGCTTTTTGGACCTCTTTTTGCCATTTGGGTTAGTCCATTTTTAAGGTATTATTTTCTTCCATATTTGGTGGCTCTCCTTTAGGAAGCTATTGACTCTTCTTTTCATGATTTTCTTGCATCACTCTCATTTCTCTTTCCATTTTTTCCTCTACTTCTCTTACTTGATTTTCAAACTCCTTTTTGGGCTCTTTCATGGCCTGCAACCAATTCTTATTTTTCCTGGAGGCTTTGGATGTAGGAGCTTTGACTTTGTTGTCTTGTTCTGGTTGTATGTTTTGATCTTCTTTGTCACCAAAGTAAGATTCTATCGTCTGATTTGTTTTTCCACTGTTTGCTCATTTTCCCAGTTAATTCCTTGACTTTGGAGCTCTTTGTTAAGGTAGGACTCTGGTTCCAGAGTGGAGAGTGCTTTGTCCCAAGTTTCAGGGGTTTTGCACAGCTGTTGTCAGAGATACTTCTAGGTACCTGTTTTTTCAGTTCTTCTAGGGTGGTATGATTAAAAGAGAGGTGTTTACTCCTCTCGCCAGCACTCCTCCTCACCCCAGGACTGCCACTCAGGATTGCAACCCAGATCCAAGCAGGGCAAAGCAAGAGAATCCTGCCTCTGTGCCAGCAAAGAGATCCCTGCAATCCCCTTCTGATCAGCTTTTTGATCCCCCCCTCCATCTGTGGGCCTGGAGCTCCAGAAGCAGCTGCCACTGCTGCTGCTGCTGCTGTTGCTGCTGCTGCTGCTGCCACTGCCACTGCCGCCACCTCCACCACCCTGGGACTGGGGCTAGGTTTCACTCTTCTCTCACCCAGGTCTGACAGAGTTTCCCCACTGACCTTCTACTTTGTCTTTGGTGTTTGTAAGTTAAGAAGTCTGGAAATTGCCACAGCTGCCAGTGATTAAATCCCCTGAGGCCTACTCCAGCCTGGTCTGTGCCTACATGGCCCGCACTGGACTGTGCTCTGCTCCCAGCACAGTGTGATAGACCCTTCCTGTCAGCCTTCCAGGTTGTCTTGGGCTGGAGATTTGTTTCACTCTCTCATTTTGTGAGTTCTGCTGCTCTAGAATTTGTTTAGAGTCATTTTTTATGATATTTGGAGGAGTTTGGGGGAGAGCTCAAGCAAGTCCCTGCTTTTACTCCACCATCTTGGCTCTGCCCTGTCACTCCAGAATTCTTTTAGAGGCTTGATATTTAACATTATTTCTGAGGGAAACTAAGGAGAGTTCAGGCAACTTCCTGGCTTCTCTCTGTCCCCAGAAAAGTTTTATAAGAAAGAAGATCTCATTGATGGTACCATATCTTGGGATTATAGACTTGGACCTAGAAGCACTTTAGAGATTCTCTAGTCCAGCTCTTCCATTTTATAGATATGAAAACTGAGATCCAGAGAAATTGGTCACATAAATATTAAGTAATTAAAGCAGAATTTGAACACAGGTCCTTTGGCTCCATATCTAGCACTCTGCCTTATGAAAGAAGTGAGAGCAAATAGCATCAAGGAAACAAATTGAGAGGTAACCCTGGCAAAGATTAGGGGCACCTCTTTTAATAAGACTTGGAAAAAGGACATAGGCTTAGAAGAGTAAAAAAGAGGGATAAATGAGAAAGTTCATGTATCTGTAAAATTGATGGCAAAGTAAGAGACAGGAGTGGTAGAGTTGGAGCCCTGACATTTTCAAAATGGAAATTTTTGAATAGCTGCTTTGGTGAAAGTGAAAGAAGAGAGAATGAAAAAGAGAAGGAGGGGAGGAAGGGGAGGGAGAGAGAAATAGAAGGGGAGGGGGGATTATGGAGGGGGAGGGAGAAGAGAGGGAGCAAGGAAGGGAATGAGAGAGAGAGAGAGAGAGAGAGAGAGAGAGAGAGAGAGAGAGAGAGAGAGAGAGAGAGAGAGAGAGAGAGAAAGGAGCAGTAAGAGATGAAGAAGTGATTTCTGTGCAGGAGTGAAGGCCCAGTTGAGGTTAGATAACAAGACTTTGTAGAAGATATAGTCATCCTTGATTCATTATTACCTTCAGCAGACTTCAATAACATGGGAGGTGGGTAATTGTAGTTACTAGGGTTGGAGATTAGCAGTGCAGAAATGTTAGAAGAGCTAAATCCATGTCTGGACTCCAATCCCAATTTTCCCCCACTATTTGACATCTTCACTTGCACTTCTGTGCTGTTTAATGCTTCTGGAGAAAATCTCTCAACTAGTACCTAGCTGCTCAACCACAATCCTTTTGCTTTTCCATGGCCTCTGTCTCCATCACCCTCCCCTACAATGACTGTGCCAAACCTCTTCTCAAGGAACCTACATAACCTTGTCCCCTGACTGTCTCAGCAGAAGACTTTACCAGATGCTTCACTAAAAGAAAATTAGTCTATACACTACAAGTTCTCTCTCTCCAATTCCATGCTTCATGTCACTTGAGCAATACCCTTCATGCTTTTATCCTTTGCCCCAATCTCTAACCCTTCTTGTAAATATCAGTTCTTCTGCTTGTACCCTTCCCACCTCCTCCAGTAGATTGCTCACACAATCATTTCTTCTCCATCCCTACTTCTCAAACTCTCTTCATCTAACTGGCTCTTTACCTGATGTTTTTCAATGCTCCCAGATCTCCTCTATCTTTTGAAGCCTTCACTTGACTTCACCACTCCCTCAAGCTATTATTCTATATGTTTCTGCTGTTTCACAGCTAAACTCCTAGAAAAAAAACAAAAAAAAAAACCCCTGTACTTTTATTGTCTTCACTTCCTGCCCTACTCATCTCTTAATCTCTTACAATATGAAACTGCTCTCTCCAAATCAGACAGTGATCTCTCTATTGCTAAATCCACATAGATTTTTCTCAGTTTTCATCCTTTTTTAACATCTTTGTAGTGTTCAACACTGTTGAGCACTGCTCCCTTTTTCTAGATGCCCTCTCCTCACTGGGGTTTTTGACACTTCTCTGTTATGGTTATTTTTCTACCTGACTACTCTTCAGTGAAATTTGCTATGTCACCACTATCCATATCCAACCCCCCATTTATGAGTATCTACCAGGATGTAGTACTTGGTACTCCCCTATTCTCTTTTCACACACTCTCTCTGTCTCAGTTATCTCCCAGTTGGATAGTTTCAGCTATCATCTCTGCAAATGATTTCCAGATCTATACAACTAAATAATGAATGAATCACTTCTTTCTTGATCTCTAGTCTTGCATCTCCAATGACCTGGAGTGGACTATCCACATGGATGTCCCATAGGTATCTCAAGCACAACCTTGAGATTGAGGCCCAATCAAAGTGGATGAACTGGAGTGTATGGAGAAATTTGGGAATTAAATGTCTGACTTGGAGATTTGGTGAGGAGAGATAAGGAAGTGGGAGAAGTGATTCAAGAGAAGGGCCTCAGAGAGGGGAGTGTCCAATATCCTTATTCTCATTCCTGGGCAGCTTGTCATTTCTATTCTAGGCATGCAAAATCTTTACCAGTAAATGGTTAAATAGATTTTAAAGTTGTCTTTGAAAAGTATGAGTGCAGTGGACTGGAGAGTCTGCAGGACTGGTTCTGCTGGTAAATAATGTATGTGTGGACTTCATGATGGGGAGGGGCAAGCCCCTCTGGGCCCTGGTTTCCTCTGTTATAAAATGAAGGGATTGATTAAGATGCTTTCTATAATCTCTCTGGGTCCCCGAATTCTGTGATTCTAAGAATCTCTGAAAGAAGTGGAAACTTTCAAATGGATTAAACATGGAGGTTAAGGACAGCACTCGATAGAATAACTACACTATGTAAATTTAAACAGGATTTTTAATTGCTCTCTGCAACGACTACCATTGAGGAAGTCAGGGACATTGCAATTTACTAATAGGAGGCATGCTACATGTTGTGAAATTATAATGACCAAGTTTAGCTCTGAAGAAGATACATGAGAGACCACCTTTCCTCTACAGAGCTAGGGAGTTATGAATGTCAAAGGGTGCAGATGTTTTTGATGTGTAGGTTAGTTTTACTGAATTTCTTTTTCCTCTTTTTATTCTTTATTAGAAGAAATGTTCTCTTGGAAGGAAAGGAGAAGGATATATTGGGAAATGCAGATGATGTAAAAACAAAAGATAGCAATAAAAATGGAATTTTAAAAGTCACTCTGCATGAATAGTTGGAACAAAGACTTGGGATGTGCATCTGAAATCATATCTCAATCCAAAGTCTTCCATAACAATCCTTTGTATTTATTCAGTCATCTATCAATCTATTAATCTATCTATCTATCTATCTGTCTGTGTGTCTGTGTGTCTGTCTATGTCTGTCTTTCTGTCTGTATCTATCTGTCTGTCTGTCTGTCTGTCTGTCTTTCTGTCTGTCTATCTGTCTGTCTGTCTTTCTGTCTGTATCTATCTGTCTGTCTGTCTTTCTGTCTGTATCTATCTGTCTGTCTATCTGTTTTTCTGTCTGTCTATCTGTCTTTCTATCTGTCTGTCTGTCTCTCTGTCTGTCTTTCTGTCTGTCTATCTAACTGTCTATCTGTCTGTCTATCTTTCTGTCTGTCTATCTTTCTGTCTATCTATCTGTCTGTCTGTCTTTCTGTCTGTTTATCTAACTGTCTGTCTGTCTGTATGTCTGTCTGTCTTTCTGTCTGTCTATCTATCTGTCTGTCTATCTAATCTATCAGAAATAACCATCTTCCCTTTATACTTCTGTGCTGATTATTCCAGAGTAGTTGCTGTTAACCAGGAAATGAAGAAATGGGATGACTTTTTGATATGTTTTTTCTTTCGGCAACTGCCTGCCTGCCTGCAGAATTTTAAGTAAACATAAAAGAAGATTAGTAGTTATCATTGTTTAGTGAGAGCTTATGGAAACTTATAAATTGCTCCCCTCCTGCGATAATGACTTGAGAAAATGGCTAGGTGTAGTAATAATTTATGGCAGCAGGTAAAAACCTGATTAATACTCCATGGAAATTCATGCACAAACAAGAAATGTTTCTAACGTTCCATTCATTTTCAATCACAAGGGAGTGTCAGATAATACAGCAAAATCCAAAAAGGACATTGTCCGATTCTTTTGTTTCTCTGTAATATTCTACTTCTACAATTGTACAATCTGCAATATTGATCAGGTGTTATTCACCTTAGTAGGCTAGATTTCTGCTATATTTCCCTTCCTGGTGTCCCCCATAAATAAATTCCACCCCCCACTTCTTTCTCTTTCAGGATGGAGGATGACAATGTCAGGTTTTCTTACTCCAAATCCAGGGATCTTTCCCCTATATCATGGAAGATGATCATCTTGGGAAGAATAAAATTAGGGGGGTAGGAGGGACAACACGAAAATAGTAACGCTCATCTAAGTGGGATGTTGGATAACTTGAATGCTTAAGGCTCACAACATGGTATTATATAGCTTTTTGAAAGTTCTATTCAAGGATGAACTTACCACAAAGTAATCCCAGACTACTCCAGGGTAAAATATGATGTAGTTCAGTGGTGTCAAACTCAAATGGAGATGGAGGCCACTAAACCATGCATAAGGATCCCTGTGGGCTGCATCTTGTTGTTCAGTTGTTTCAGTCCTATTCGACTCTCTGTGGTTCCATTTGGGATTTTCTTGGCAAAGATATTGTAGTGGTTTGCCATTTTCTTCTTCAGCTCATTTTACAGATAAGGAAACTGAGGCAAATAGGGTTATGTGACTTGCCTAAGGTCACACAGCTAGTAAGTGTCCGAGGCCATTTTTTATATTAACATCTTTTATGTTCTATTATGTTTTCATTTATTTTGTTAAATATTTCCCAATTACATTTCAATATGGTGGCTTGCACTTGTGGAGGCAATGTTGCTACTGGGATCCACGTCTGACAACCTAAGGAGTAGTGGACAGAGCTGTACTGGGAGGCATGAGATTTGGGTCTGAATCCTGCCTCTGATATTTCACAATCACAGGATTTCAAAGTTGGAAAGGACTCAAGGAACAATCTTGTCTAACCCATTCCCCCAAAAGAATTCTCATTACAACAAACCCATCTACTAACTGGTCATTTAACCTTTCTTTTAAGAGTTTTAATGAGAAAGAATCTGACTACCTTTTCGCACCCTCACTTCCCTAAACCCTCTCCACTTTGGGATCAGTCTAGTGGTTAAGCTTTCCTGATATAGTTTAAAGTTATTTCTTTTTACCTTTTGCTCATTGCTCCTGGTTTTGTCTGTTAAGACCAGACCAAACAAATCTGACCCTGCTTCCACAAGACAGTCCTTCAACTATTTGAAGATTGTGATTGTGTTCTTCCTTCTATTGCCTCTAAATCTTCTGCTCTCCAAGCATCATCTTCAATGATGTGGTAGAAACACTAGTTTTGGAGTCAGAGGACTTGGGTTAGAATCCAACTTCTGCCAACTTTGCTACCTGAGTGACCTTAGGCAAATCCCTAAACCTCTCCTCATCTGGCAGGTGAGGAGGTTGATGGCATCTAAACACCCTTCAAGCCCCAGATCTATGATCCTGGAATTTTTCAACTGAATCCTCATTCTACTTGTCCTCAGCCTTCCTCCATCCTGGTTGCCTTTCCTCCTCCAGATTCTCTCTACCTTAACAATGTTCTTCTAAAAAAATGTGGTAGCCCTATGAACTCAACACAATCTTCCACATATGCTCATACCCTTAATATGTATTTCACTGTCTGAGTAACCATGGACAAGTCATTTCAGTTTCCTGAACCTTAGTTTTCGCATCTTCAGAACAAGCATCATGACACCTTTAGCCAATGATAATGTTCTGAAAGAAGGAAAATACATAGTGTCTCAAAAGTCTCAGTGTAGTTTTGTTTTCGTAACTCAAAACTGAACTGACTTTTGGGTCACTGTGTGTAAAGCATGTTGTAAACCTTAGACAACTATAAAAATGTCAATTGTTGCAATGAACATTCCCTCCTCTAACCTCTTACAGAATTTATTGACTCTACCACTCATTTGGTAACTAATCACTGCCTTGGGAATACTTTAAGAAATTACTATCTTGTATTTTTATTTACCCTTTTCATTGATTTATGTCTTATCTCTTTAACTAGGTTATAAGCTTCCTGAGGGCTGGTAATATATATTAACTGTTTTGCATCTTCCACAGCACCAAGCACAGTGATTTGCAACCAGTAGGTAATTTCTCAATATCTGTGGATTGACAGAGAAAAGTATGGATTGACAATCTGTCAGTCAACAAGCATTTATTAAGCACCTACTATGTGCCAGGCAATGTCCTAAGTACTTGGGCTCAGGATACAAAGAAAGACAAAAACACAGTTTCTGCACTCAAGTAGTTCACATTCTGATGGGGAGACAACATGTAAACAACTATGTATACAAAAGAAGATATATCTATATCTGTATATCTATCTATCTACTTATCTATCTATCAAATGGAAGGTAACCTCAGAGTGAAGGCACTAGTACTGGAGATAGGGGTGGGGTGGGGGAAGAGAAATGGGAAGGAACTCTTGTACAAGGTGGAATTTGAGCTGTCTTAGAGGAAGCCAGAAGCCAGGAGTGAGGAGAAAGAGCCTTTCAGGAATGAAGAATAGCCAGTGAAAAGACAGTAATAGTGTCACTAGATGGGGTATTGTGGTTGAAGAGCAGCAAGGTCAGTATCGTTGAATCATAGCCTATGCAGAAGAATAAGAAGACTGGAAAGGTAGGAAGGGTCCAGGATGTGGAAGTTTTAAAAAGCAGAACAGGATGTTATATTTGATTCTGGGGGTAATAGGAAGCCAATTGAGTTTATTGAGTGGAGTGTGGTAAAGCTTAAATACTTTGGCCACATAATGAGAAGATGGGACTCTTTGGAAAAGATCCTGATGTTGGAAAAGATTGAAGGCAAAAGGAAAAGGGGATGGCAGAGGATGAGATGGACAGATATTATTATGAAAACAATGAACTTGAACTTGGACAGACTTCAAGAGATAGTAGAGGATAGAAGGTCTGGTGTGCCATGGTCCATGAAGTCACAAAGAGTTGGACGCAACCGAGTGACTGAACATCTGAAAAATGACAAACAACAGTGGTAGGGGCCACATTCTTTGGAAGTTTAACGGAGAATATACTAAAGAGGTGAAGGACCAAGCAGAAGGCTATTACAATAGTTCAGGCATAAGATGATGAGGACAAGCACAAAGGTGATGACTATGTGAATGGATGAGGAAAAGAGATATTCTGGGGTGAGTTCAAATAAACTGTTCATAAGTAAGATCAAAGATTTGTGAGGTCTGAGTGCTGTAGGGGTCCTGCCTTCATTGAGGTAGCAGAAAGAATATTTCAACAAGGCTGTTCCAGGAGAGGCCACAAGAGGCCATGAAGCAAGTGTGATAGAAGAAACACATCATGAGCAAGCAGAAGTTGGTCATTGGCATTAGGTGTAGGAAGAGCCAAGAAGTAAAAATGTATGGGGTAAGAACTGAGTATCAAGAGTCGGTCCTAGAGCGGTATGAGTGTTTGAAGAAATTTCTGGCTCAATACCAGGAAAACAACCAAGCCCAAGGTAAGTAGAAGAGGAGCAAGGCCCAAGGTTTGCCAGTCAAGCGTTTGGTACTGGTATCAAGGCAGACTTGGAGAATCTAATTAGTGGCACATCTACTTCTCTCCAGAACTCAAGATCCCAACCCTGTGACCCTAAGCTCTGATTGTTGAATATTCTCCTCATGCGGCCTGGTCTTAGGTCCACCATATCACTTAGTAATCTGCATGCCACTGTGAATGTAACATCTCTGCAACTCCAAGTTCTGAGAAGAGTAATCAAATTAACACTACAATTCCTGCATAGAACATGTTCATCAAAGTACTTTCTAATTCCAGTCACCATTCACTCTGCCTTCTCTGTCCAAAATACTTTGCCTTGACCACCACTCCCCCTACATGTGGTTTTCCCCTAGGAGAGGAGGAAGATAATATCCTCTTAGAATATAAACTTCTTGATGAGAGGAGCTGTTTTGCTTGCCTATATTTGTATCTCCAGTGCTGGGCATACAGTAAGCACTTAATAACTGCTTTTTCTTTCTTTCTTTCATTCATTCCTTCATTAATCTTTCCATTCACTCACCACAAAAATGTGAGAGATTTTTCATTTGGTCATGTGTGGCTTTGTCTGCCACCTAGTTTTCCATGAAGATCTTTTGCCACTCCTGTTGCCACCATAAACGTCCATACTAATGGGGTAGTTAGGTGGTACAGTTGGTTGGTTGTTGTCCTTTGTTCTTGAAGAGGACTAAAATGACATCACTATGCTTGAGTCAAGATTCAATGTATCCAACTGTAGCTGATCAGTCTAATATGAACTCCGGAATGCTCTACCACAGGTTGGGCACAAATAGTTCATGTGAATATTTGGGGTGAATACTCCAAATTTGTGCATCCTGTGTTTTCTTTGAGCTGTTTCAATTCTGCTTTGTTCATAGAGCACAGCACCTTCTCTGATGTGGGCACGCCATGCTGAGTGGTCCTGTGCCAGTGTGTTCCATGTCTCACAATCAGTTCCAAAGTTCTTGAGAGAGACCTTGAAAGCATCCTTGTATCGCTTCTTCTAAACACCATGTGAACACTTGCCCTGTGTGAGTTCTCCATAAAGAAGTCTTTTTGGCAAGTGTAAGTTTTGTCTTCGAACATCGTGGCCAGCCCATCGGAGTTGTGCTCTCTGCAGCAGAGTTTGAATGCTTGGCAGTTTAGTTCCAGTAAGGACCTCAATGTCTGGTACCTTATCCTGCCAGGTGATCTTCAGAATCTTCCTAAGACGATTCAAATGGAAGCGATTCAATTTCCTGGCATGGCACTGGTAGACGGTCCAGGTTTCACAGGCATGCAACAATGAGGTCAGCACAATGGTTCTGTAGACCTTCAGCTTGGTAGTCAGTCTAGTACCTCTTCTCTCCCATACTTTCCTTTGGAGCCTCCCAAACACTGAGCTAGCTCTGGCAATGCCTACGTCAACCTCATTATCAATGTGTACATCCCTGGAAAGGAGACTACCAAGGCAAGTAAACTTATCCACAGCATTCAAAACATCTCCATTTGCTGTAATTGATGGTTCCATGTATGGATGGTGTGGTGGTAGCTGATGGAGCACGTGTGTTTTCTTAGTGTTAATTGTTAGGCCAAAATTAGCACAAGCAGCAGAGAATTGAGGTGGCATAGTAGATACAGTATGGAACCTGAAGTCAGGGAGACTTGAGTTAAAATGGGACTCTGTGACTCTGGGCAAGTCATTTAATCTCTGCTTACCTCAGTTTTCTCATTCTGTAAAATGGGGATAATAATAGCACCTACCTCCCAAGGTTGTTGCAAGGTGAAAGGAGATAGTAATTGTGAAGGGCTTAGCACAGTGACTGGCACATAATAAGCACTATGTAAATAATTGGCTGTTATTATTCTGATTATAATAATTATGATTCTATACCCAACAAGTGGTCATTCAGAATGCACTTGAAAACCTCCAATATTGGGTATCCTGCTATATCTTGAGGCAACCCATTCCCACTTTTGGATACCAGGAAATTTTTGTTCCATTAAGCCTCTATTTTCCTTTCTTTGGTTCCTACCCATTATTCCTGGTTTTGACACTGGGGCTGAACAAATCAAGTCTAATCTTTGATGTGACATCCCTTCAAATATTTGAACACAGCTAACCTGAATCCTACAATTTATAAAGTCTTTGTGGGCTACCTGTGGCCCCATCTATTCTCTTTGTCATTCCTGGTGCCAAACTCCGTGTTTAATACTTTTCTTTTAAGAAGTGAGCTTTTGCTTCCTCCCTCTTTCCACAAGCTTCACTTAAAAGAATTGTTAGTTGTCAACTTACTCATGGATAGGTTGCTTTATACTTGGCTCCCATGACCCTCCGCTTGGTCCAAGAGTTCTCTTGCTTTTGGCTCCTGTTCCCATGTGATTAATCCTGTCTGCTGTTCCTGCTCCTTGTCTAACATGATGAATTCACTCTTTGATCTTTAACACTGTCTGACACTTGCCATTATACCTGACCATGACTCACCTTGTCCATTGCTGATGTCTCACCATCTATTTCCTCTCCCATGCAACACCTGGCTGTGCTGGGAACCTGGTGAGAACCCCTCTTGCTGGTCACTGGAGTCCAGGACTTGACATTCTCACTCCATTTAAAAACAGACACTTCTTCTTCTCTGTAGTCCATGAAAGGACTCTCTATCATGTATCCTTTTTACTCATTCATTCTCTACCTTTTTTCCCTCACTTGTAAAAAGGAAGTAATGATGTTGACTGTGGGATTATGACACCCATGAAATGCCAGCCACATTGATGCACTCTTCTTATAAGAGAGACAGCGTGATTTGGTACAAAGAGCCCCAGGTTCATCTCCTGGTTTTGCCACTTATTATCTGTGTGATCATGGGAAAGTCAATTAACCTCTAGGATCCTTAGTTTCTTTATCTGTAAATTGGGGACAATAACACTGTTACTGCCAGCCTTCTGGGATTTTTATTTGTAAACCTTGAAGTCCTAGATAAACATGATTTATAATCGGCTGTTTTAAATTTGACTTTTACATTATCCTTTGCTTCAGTTATGGTTATGGGGCCTAACTTATGTTTACCATAAATATCATAAGCACAGGCATGCTTTAGTGTTATATTATACCTTGGTAAGATCTGCAGTTCCTGGGCTACCTTCTGTATTTGCAGTGGCATATGTGCCTGGGGGCCTAACATAAATTAGGGAGCCCTAAGTCCAACCAAACCATAGCCTAAAACATGATTAATGCACCATGAATCTATTGTTTCATTTTGGGTGATATTTTCAGGCATTTGTGCTGATAGGAAATCTCTCAGCATAGGAAAATGCACATGGTATTAAATAGGAAATGGAAGCAGAGATAGCCAAAAGGGAAAGCTAGCAAAACATTTTTCATAAAACATAGATCCAGCCATGTACCTTCCCTGCTTAACAAATTTCTGTGGCTCCCTATTGCCTCTAGGATCAAATACAAACCCCTCTGTTTGGCAGCTAAAGCCTTTCACAATCTGCTTCCAACCTACATTTCCAGCCTTACTATACGTTACTCTCCAGCTGTGGCATGGCTTAGCATTCTTTTTCTTTTCCACCCACAAAATTCCATCTCCCATTTCAGGAAGATCTGAGTTCAAATCCAGCTTCAGATACTTACTAGCTGTATGACCCTGGGCAAGGCATTTCGCCTCTCTCTGCCATAGTTTCCTCAACTGCAAAATAGGGATAATAATAGGGATGATCTCCCAGGGTTGTTGTGAGAAACAAGTGAGATGATATTTGTAAAAGTGTAAAGTGTTTAGCACAGTGCACATAGTAGGTCCTTGTTCCATTTCCTTGCCCCCGTTTTTGTTTTTTTTTTTGCATATACTGCACGTAGTGCACGTAGTATACTCCTTCCTCACTTCCACCTCATGGAAGCCTGAGTTTCTCAAAAACTTCATCTTCTATATAAAGCCTTTCCTGATATGCCAAACCACTAGTGCCCCACCCCAAGCATCACCTATTTATTTGTCATCAGACTCCCCAAATAAAAGGTAAACTCCTTGGGGGCAGGGATAGTTTCATTTTCTATTCACCTGGCACAGTGCCTACCACAGTAGGTATCTAAAGATGCTTGTTCGTTTGCTAGTTGATCTTTTTTTTTCAGTAACATAATGAGTCTCAAATTAGAAATTTGCAACAACCCTATTCTATTCAACAGGTCTCCAGGACCAAGGGCAACTTTGAATTAAATCCTAAAGAGAATGGGTTTCTTTAAGCATAGGAGCAAAATTCTTAATGCAGTACGGTTATGATAGTTGGTATTTATATTCAGTTTTACAGTTTCTGTTTACAGAACAGATTTCATCTGACTTTCACAGTAACACTATGATGTAGGGTACTGCTCTTTTTTTACTGATAAACTGAGGTCTAGAAATTGTGACTTTTGTTGTTTGTTATTCAGTCATTTCAGTCTTGTCAGATTCTTCATGACCCCATTTGGGGTTTTCTTGGCAAAGATACTAGAATCGTTGGCCATTTCCTTCTCCAGCTCATTTTACAGATGAGGAAACTGAGGCAAACAGGGTTAAGTGACTTGTCTAGGGTCACGCAGCTAGTAAGTGTCTGAGGCCAGATCTGAACTCAGGTCTTCCTGACTTCAGGCCCGAAGCTCTATCCACTGCACAATCTAGCTGCCCCTAAGTGATTTATTTACTCAAGGTCAGATAAATATCAAGTGTCAGAGTTGAGACTTGAACTCAGACCTGCCAGAACTCCAGATCTAATGTTCTCTGTATAGAGTACAATGTCATTCCCCGTTGTAAGATAAGCATCAATTCTTAGTACTTTCGGAAAGAGCATGTTTAGATATTCCTGTCATGCTGTTTTATAATTCCCAGAAATACTGATTAATCTTAATAGAGTAGTTGTCAGAGTTATTTTCGATTGTTCTGCCTTGACTTTTAAAGAGATTATTTCTGAGGTGAAACAAGAGCAGATTAATAATACTTGGACTTTCCTCTGTCATCCTGGGCTAATTTGTTGAGGAGATAAGGGACAGCCAGGCATTAGCTCTTACAGCAAATTTCCTAGGCCACCTGTCAATATTTCTCTGACTTGTGGGGTGTGTCTTTATTCTAATTCTGCACATATTTTCTTCTGGGATTCCTCAGAAAGAGCCAGGAAAGAGTCATATGAAATATATCTTTCCAAATGTGATGTGAGAAGAGTAGGGATTTTATGGGTTTTTTGTTTTATTTTGTTTTTGTTTGGGGTGGGAGGAAGAGTAACTTGGCCTTTTCTAACACAGCCCTTGAATCTTTACTTGTCAAGGCAGAATAGGATCAGCTGGCAAGCGCTTCAGGAGTACGGCTGAGGTTCACATGTCAGCTGGGAAGACTCTAGATTCTGAGTCTGAAGTGCATGTTGGCTTTATGCTAGTATCGGAACTGCTTATGTTATTCTTCTCTCCTCTCCTTACCCAAGGGGCAGTGCGTGGCATGTTACAAATACTAACATGCTTCAAAAGTCTGACTGAAACGGAAGAATTACACAGGAGCAAAACATCTACTGCTGCCATATTGCCCAGCAATAAAGAGGTGCTGTTAGTCTAAGAGTCAGGAGGTTCATGATCTCTTCTTTCCAGGGAACAAACACTTTTCTACTAGGTGGTCTAGAGGGTAAAGACGGCTGGCTCCAGAGGGGATGTTTCTAAAGACTCCTGCTGTGTTAGTAGTACTCCAAATTTTTAAAACTCTATGCCTGCTTTCTCCACCATCAACAGAGAATTACAAACAATATTCCCAGTTGTAGTTTCAGGGTACAAAACTCTCTTTCCAGCCTTTAAATTTTAGAACATTTTAGTATATGACCAATGGGGCAGGAATTAAAAACAATATTCCCAGTTGCAGTTTCAGGGTACAACACCTCCTTTCTAGCCAGTAAATCTTAGAACATTTTAGTGTATGACCAATGGGGCAGGAGATGGAACGGTAGAGAGAGACCTGGGCCTGAAGTTACGAAGACTTGAGTTTGAATGTGACTTCAGATACTTACTAGGTGTGTGACCCTGGGCAAGTCACTTAGCCTCTATTTGCCTCAGTTTCCTCATCTGTAAAATAGGCATAATAATGGGAGGTATAATAGCACATACCTCTGAGAGTTGTAGGGATCAAATGTAAAACACTTAGCCTGGCATGACCTAAGAACTGTATGAATGTTAGCTGTCATCATTATATTTTTTGTCAGTATCTTTAATGTCTGGTTTAATAGAAGGCAACTGGATTCTTCTATCGGCTTCTGCAGTCAATCTATTGCAATATGTTGTTTGGTTGAAGTATGTGAAGAAAATCCAGCCTCACACAGACATGGAGTTAGAAAAAGGAAGAGTATTTTAGTAGGTAAATAATGTCTTCTTTTTATTATGAAAATAGTTTTGGTCTCACAACCCCCCTGAAAGGGTCCAAGGTACCCCAGGGGTTTTCAGACCCCATTTAAGACTTGCTATGCTACATCACAGAATCCCACCATAGACACTGTAGTAGGTTGGACACCATGGAATAAACAGAGAAGACTTTTCATGGCAGAGACAGACAGATACAGAGAGACAGACAGAGGGAGATAGAGACAGAGAGAGATCAACAGACAGAGAGAGAAACAGAGAGAAAGAAAGAGGAAAAGAGATACCAAGAGAGGGAAAGAGAAGGACAGACAGACAGATAGATACACACACAGAGAGAAAGACAGAGAGATACACACAAAGAGAGAGAGAAAGATACACACACACACACACACACATATGTATACATATATATATATATGTAGAGAGAGAGAGAGAGAGAGATTTGGAATATAAACTAAAAGCACACAGATGTGGAGGGACATTTTCTAGCTTGCCAAAGATGCAGCATGTTTTGCAGAAAGAATGGAATTAGGTTTGAAATCAATACTTCTCAGACAAAATTGTGTGTACATGAGGTCACATGGTCTCCATCTCTAAACCAGAGAGGGAAAGAAAGTTGTCTAGGTAGTCTTTTGCCAGCTAGAGAAGGACTTAAGGAAAAAGAGAAAGATACTGGATTGATGATTAGAATGGGTCCCGAGTGATCCTCTAGTACCCCACATTTTTCAGATGAAGAAACTGAGACACAGAGTGGTTAAATGATTTACCAAAGGTCACATGATCAGGAAGTGGTAGAACTGGGATTTGAACCTAGGTTTCATGCTCCAGATTGATTTTTGCTCCACTTTGTCCTAAGCTGTATATGCATCTATATAACCTGCTTCTCAGTTCTCCCTGAGGATTCTGAAGTCCAGCCTCTATGGCGGACACAAGGGGTATTTACAATGTTACCTGCTCCACAAAATACAACAGTTTAGACTTCAAAGAGGTCTTGTTTTGTTGCAAGTGAAAACTATTTCCTTAGTCTAGTCACATTGCTTCTCCCTTTCCTAAGACCTACTATTCTAAAGAGGAGGAGATACATGTGCTGGGACTTGAAGTAAGGGGCAGTTGGTGATGGGTCATGAAAGGAATGTATGAACTAAAACAAGGTGATAGGTGAAGGCAGGATGAGGTTGGGCACAGAGAGTTATTCAGTTCTTTTCAAATGTAGAATACCTGAAGGGGTTTAAGATATTCCAAGGAATAGGTGGGACTATATTGTGGAGTTTCTTAAATGCCAGGATGTGGAGTTAGCATTTTTTCTGTAGATAGTGGGGAGCTACTGAATTTTTTTTGACAGGGGAATAATACCATGTGGCTCACTGAAGGAAGATTACTTCAGGCAGATTACATCCAAGGGACTGTTTGAAGAGGAATTGCCAGTAGGCAGGAAGAATGAATGAATAAATGAAAAAGCATTTATTAAGCATTGACTATAAGAAAAGCAAGACAGTATTAACCTCAAAAAACTCACATACTTGCAGGAGGAGACAATACATGAGACTACTACAGTAGCCTACATAAGATAAAAATGAGGACCTGAACCAAGATAGTAGCTTTAGGAATAACAGAGGGGGGTGGGTGGAAGAGATATTTTACTACTGAATTGCCAGGGTTTTTCAACTGATGGATATAGGATGCAAGAGAAAGGGAAGAATCAATGACTCATATTTCAGAAAGCCTTGCAACAGTGTAAAGAATGGATTAGAGGCTGAAAACGGTGGCAATAGAAAAAACATGTTAGGAGACTTTTGTAATAGTCTAGGCACCTGGTGTTAGAGATCTTTCCTTGAGCATTTTTTTGTCGCTCATATCACGGAAATATGGTACCATAATTAAGATCTTAAAAAGAGCAGGATTTCCATGAAACACTGGAAAATCCTGGGAGCAATGGAAAGTCTAAAGCAAAGGTTCTTAGTTTGGTCCACCTCTCTATAAGTGATTGGATGACTTACGCATCTATTACTTCAACAATTAATCATTTGGGGGCATGGTCAAGTTTCCCAAAGATTTTTCACCTAGTGATAATGACAAGGGGTTAATTCACTGTGGTCCCTGGATGTAGATGCTGCTCAAGGTCACTCCCTACCATCTAGAATGAACTTACTTACCTCCCAGGGTTGAAATCTTTTCTTTCCTTACTTTGCCCTAACTCAAATGCCACTTGCTCCATATAACCTTCCCTGCCCCACTCATTTCCTACAGTGAACCAGTGAGTTTTGAAGAAGGGAGCAGCAATGTGACTGGAGTAAGGAGCCAGGTTTCTGTTACAACAATGTACTCTCTATCTATCATAGGACCATAGGCTTAGAGCTGGGGACCTCAAAGAATATTTAGTGCAACGCCCTTATTTTACATGAGGAAAGGTTAAATGATTTGTTCACATGGGTAGTAATCAAGGTCAGAGGTGAGGTTTGAATCCTGGTTATCTTGCTCTTGAGTCAGTGTTCCCTTATACCACACCGCTCTTTGACTCCAAACTGACCTGTTCCTAGAGGTAGGCTGAGGCCAACTGATTGTTAAATTTTCAGCGTGAGCATTTATACCTTAGAAATCAACAGATACTACAAATTAGGGCTTGATCTACTATTTTGTTGATTGTCTAGATTTAATAAAATGATGAAGGAAATGTTAATAATACAGATTAAATTTAATAGTATTTTGAAGGGCATATCTCTCCCTCCCCACCAGACCTGGTTGTTAAAATTTTACTGTCATACTCCCACCTTTTCCTTACATCGAGACAACTTTCTTAATGAAATTCTCTCTTCACCCCTCATACACAATGACCTCTTTCTGGCATAGAATGCAGAACCCTTACAGAGAGTTGTGGAGCAGGCTACAGAAACTTTAGCAAGAAGGGAGTTAATTGCAGTGTGTTTCCAGACTGGAAACAGTGAGAAGTAGGAAACCACAAGCTTGACTTGTGATATAGTAGAATGAGCATTTGTATCTCCACAAAGTCATGTGGTAGCATTAGATCTTAGTACTGGCTGTCATTGTTCAGGTGTGTCTGACTCTTTGGGACCCCATTTAAGGTTTTCTTGACAAAGATAGTGGAGTGGTTTGCTATCATTTTCTTCTCCAGCTCATTTTACAGATGAGGAAACTGAGGTAAACAGGGTTAAATGACTTGCCCACAGTTACACAGCTAGTAAGTGTCTGAGGCCAAATTTGAACTCAGGAAGAAGAGTCTGCCTGACTCCAAGCCCAGCACTCTATCCGCTGTTCCACCTAGCTGTCCCTTAGTCCTTGCAACGCAAGGGCATATGTAGCTAAGATACTTAGTGACTCAGAGTATTGTTGTCTTCAGGGATCAAATGAGATAATGTATTCTTTTCTCCTTCTCTTAACCATGACACACTGAATTAAGGGAAGGCATGATGCTCCTTGCTCTTCACTATCATTTTCCAACTGTTCATTTGCCATTAGCAGTCAGCAACCTCTTCTTATATGAGCTTTAGTCCATTCATTGGTGTTGCCTGGTTCAAAATCTCCCTTGTCACAACAGTTTCAGGGTTGTTGTCTGTCTTTTCCCAAGGGCTTAAGTCCTTGACTTACAGTCTTCATGTCAGCCCCAGACACTGTTCTTCTACTCAGCGCCTTGTATACGAACACTATAGGAAAAATATAGGTTATTTGCACATCTGTGTATATACTATACCCTACAGGAAATGCAAGCTCCTTGAGGGAAGGGGCTATTTTATTTTTTTCTTTGTATTCACAGTGTCCAGTATACTGCCTTGGGCCTAGTAAGTCCTTAATAACTGTCTGATTAATGTAATTGAAGGTTTTCATTCCCCCTCCCCACCCTTCCCTCTTTAGAACAAAAGGAATATTTCTAGCTTTTAAGCGAATACAAGTTTTTTGGATTTTTGAAGGCAGCGTTCTTCCATCTGGATTCAGTTATTGCTTAGTTCGCTTAAAAACTGAAAATGTGGTTTTCATTTCAAGAGGATAAAATTGAAGAACTCCTATTCAATAAACATTTATTATGTGCCTACTAGGCATAGTTGGCATGGTTATCAAATTTTCAGAATAACACAAAGTTGGGAGGGACAGCTAACAGACTGAACAATAGACTCAAGATCCAAAAAAAGATCTTGACAGGTTAAAATATTGGGTTGACTCTAACCAATGAAACTCAAAACATATAGATGTTGTCCTAACACTGTGGTTCCAAAAAACTGATTTCATAAATACGAGATGGGCTGGCATGGTTAGATGATTTGTATGAAAAAGATCTGGCGGTTTTAGTGGCCTATAAACTCAATAGGATTCAATAGTGTGGCATGTAATAAAAAAAAAACAAAAAATAAAGCAAAATAATAAAGTGTTGGATCTCATTAGGAGAGCCATAACTTCCAGGAATAGGAGGCAGCTGAATAATTTAGTGGATAGAGTGGTGGGCCTAGAGCCAGGTAGATAAGAGTTCAAATCTGGCCTTAGACATAGTGTGACCCTGGACAAGTCACTTCACTGTAGGTTGCCTCAGATTTCTCATCTGTAAAACGGGGATAATAACAGTACCTGTCTTACAGAGTTGTTGTTAGGCTCAAAGTAGATGATATTTGTAAAGCACTTAACTTATAGTAGGAAGGAAGAACTCACTGACTGCTGCCTTGCACCCTGTCCTGATCTGGAGCATCATGTTCAGTTCTGGGGGATACAGTTTAGGAAAGATCCTGTTACTGAATTACATTCAGAGAAGGGCAACAAGAATGAGGGAGGAATGGAGTCCGTGCCATGTGGAGATTCAATGAAGGAAATTATTTTTTAACTTGAAGAAGAGAAGACTTGAAGGAGGGTGAAGATTATTTGGGGAAGGGGAGCCATGGAAGCTATGTTCAAGAGCTGTCATTTAGAAAAACAGTTATACTTGCTTTGTTTCTCCCCAGAGGGCAGAACAAGAGACAATGGTGGATGTGGAAAAAAAATGCAAATTTAGACCTGATGTCAGGAAAAACTTCCCAACGATTTTTTCAGCTGTTTCTCAGTCCTGTCCAACCCTTCATGACCTCATTTGGTGTTTTCTTGGCAAAGATACTGGATTGGCTTGCCATTTATTTTTCCAGTACATTTCATGGATGAGTAACCCAGGGCAAACAGGGTTAAGTGACTTGCCCAGGATCACACAGCTAGTAAGTGTTTGAGCCTGGATTTGAATTCAGGAAAATGAATCTTCCTAACTCTAGGCTTGGCACTCTATCCATTGTACCATCCAAAACAACAGAGCCTGAGGGCAAACACAGAGGGGTAAAAATCAATAAGACAAGGGCCAGAACAGGGGTCCTCCTGGGACAATCCCAGGTGAAGTTTGGGCCCTGTGAAGAGTAAACACCTCCAGGACAGGGACCACTTAAACAACAAGTGGCAGCTCTGGGGTGAGCTGGGTTGGGAGGCTGCCTGGGCCCCAGCTACAGGAACTTTTACCTCTGGGACAGTGAAAGGAGTTAGGCATCTGAGCCAGGGAAGTTCAAGGACCTCTCCTGACAAGGAACACCATACCCAGCTGTGCTGCGGAGATGCAGCAAGCATGAGAAGGAACCTGCACATGCCTGGTGAGTGCAGAAGCAGCGGGGCAGGATGCTGGCTGTGGGAACCTACAGGAGGTTGGAAGACTTGGTTTGGGTTCAAGGTCAGAGAGGAGAACTGAAGGAGGTTCTGAGGCCAGAAACACCATCCCCCATACCTCAGGACTAGAGGTGATTACAAAAATTAAGCTATTAAAAATAATACATAGGCAAAGGAGAAAGAATCCAGCCATAGAAAATTACTATGGGAATAGAGAAACAGGGGTTCATCTTCAGAGGAGGATAGTGAAGCAAAGAAACCCTCTTCCACCCCAAAGAGTAATGTAAAGTGGTCACCTGCCCAAAAAGAATTCATATGAAAACTTTAAAAAGCAAATGAGAGAGATTGTGGAAAAATTTTTTTAGAAAAGAATAATCCAAGAAAAACAAGATTATGAAAAAAAAGTCAAGCAATTAGAAAAGGAAATCCAGAATCTTAAGGAAGAAAACTTCTCCTTGAAAATCAGAATTGGGCAAGAGGAAGCCAGTGAAATTTTAAGAGATCAAAAAATAATTAAGCAAAATATAAAGAATGAAAAAAATAGGAGAGAATGTGAAACACCTCAGAAGAAGAACTGATCTGGAGAATATATCAAGAAGAAAAAACATAAGAATAATTGGACTACCTGAAAGCTATGATCAAAAAAAGAATCTTGATACAACAATACAAGAAATAATTAAAGAAAATTGTCCTGAAGCATTAGAACAAGAGGGTAAAGTAGAAATAAAAAACATCCACTAATCACCACCTGAAAGAGATCCTAAGAAGAAAACCCACAGGAATATTATTGTCAAATTCCAAAATTCCCAGCTCAAGAATAAAATATTACATGCAACAAGAAAAAAACAATTTATGTATGGAGGTGTCACACAAGATTTAGCAGTGGCAACACTGAAAGACTGCAGGTCTTGGAACACTATGTGTTGAAGAGCAAAAGAACTGGGCTTCTGGCCAAAAATATCATACCCAGGAAAGCTAAGCATAATTCTGAATGGAAAAAAATGGATATTTAATGAATTATCAGACTTTCAAAACTTTGTTAAAAAAAACACAACCTGAACTTAATAGAAGATTTGACATACAAGAGCCAAGAGAAACATAAGGTACATACCAAAGACCAATTACAAGGAGTTAGTAAAGATAGGAAAAGAGATATGCACAAATATAAAAACAAAGATTAGGAGTAGAATCTCTTAGGGAAAGTATATGTTTACATATGTATGTTTGTACATATATATGTATGTATATGTATATATGTATACACGCATGCATATATCAGTAGGACTCAACAAGGACAGATGGTTTACCTTTTATGCATGAAAAATGTAAAATATATGTCTAAGATTATTAGTAATTGGGTAGTTCACAAGAAGGATTGGGGTAGACCTGAGCATGATGTGACTTTAAAAAGTAAAACCATTCAGAAACAGCTAGAAAGAGTAATTACCTTATACAAATGAAGTGCAAGAGGAAGAACTAATACAGAGGAATTAGATGGGGAAGGAGGGCTGTTAGTTCTGAAAACCTACTTTCATTGGGAATGGGTTTAAGAGGGGAACAATACATATACATCTAGAAAAGTATAAAAGTCTTCCAAATCTAAAAAAATAAAATGCTAAGGGGATAGGGAGGAGGGAGAGGATAAGGGAGGGATCTTTAGAGGAGAGAGAGAGTGAGGAAATAGGTTAAAGAGGCATGTAAAAGGAAATTTAGATTTATAGGAATGGGAGAATAAGGGAGAGATTGTTGGAGGAGAGATAGGTTAAGTAATAGGAGGGCAAGATAGTGAGTAGAAATAAAGTAGAGGAGTCAGTAGGGATAGGAAATAAGAAATATGCCAAACATAAAAGCAAAGATTAGGTGTAGAATCTGTTAGGGAAAGCATATGTTTATATATGTATGTGTGTATATATGTATTCATGTATGCATATATCAATATGTATATCCAAACATAACTATGCTTAATTGTAGCTGGGGGGGAGTGCAGGAAAGAAGAAAAAGAAGAAAGTAAAAAGTGTACAGCAGAGAACAGAAGAAAAGTTACAAGGAAACAAAGATGGACAACTCTCAACACAACACATAATATTTAATATAATTTAACATAATATTAATATATAATATATATAATAAAGTTTTCTTGAAATGGAAAATTTATTCTATATATTTTGAATCCTCTCTTACATTCTGCTGTGCAAATGACATGTTTTTCTTTCTGTTATTTTATATTTGTTTTAATATAAATGTGTTTATAATGTTTCTTTTTCTCATATATTGAAGTTTTAATAAAAATTAAAAAAATAAATGCTTGCTGATCTATTGGTTAGTTTTGTCAATTAGTATTTTTCCATCTGGACAATTTTAAAATCTTATTTCCTGCAGTATTGTATTCAGGCTTTTTAACTCCACATACTTTCTGGTAGACTTATGATCCTTAAATGATCTCTGAGCCCCTGTTTTCAAAGTCAGTTGCTTTGTCTTAAGCAGAATTCAAAGTTGCTGTCTTGTTTTTCTTTATCTAAAATTTCTCTAACCTCTTTATTTCTTTTTAAAATTAATTTTCTAAATTAATAAGCATTTATCTTCTATCCTTCCTCACTCATCCACTGGAGAAAAAAAAAGGAAAAACAAAATCTTAGTAACAAATATGCATAGTTAAACAAAACAAATGTCTATATTGGCCATGTCCAGAAATGTATATTTCAATATGCATATTTAGTTCAACCCTTCTTGGTCAGGAGGTGGGTAACATTCTTTTATCAGTGGTCCATTGGGGATCATGTTTGATCAACATACTGATGATAGCTCTTAATTCTTTCAAAGTTCTTTGTTTTCTTTTTACAATGTTGTTGAGTTTCAAAACTCTCACTCTTCTTTTCAGAGCCTCTCCTACTTTGAAGGGATTTTCTGTCACATGGTCTAAAGTTCCTACTATTTTGTCCTATTTATTTCTTCTTCGATAGGTCTCTTTTCCAAGCTAACTTTCACTCTAAACTTTTATTTTAAAAGCTTTATTCCACTTTTTTGGGGTTTTTTGAGATTTTTTATTTTTAATTTACAACACTTGGGTCTACATAATTTTGAGTTTCAGATTTTCTTCCTCCTCTCCCCACCTCCCTGCCCAAGATGGCATGGAATCCGATATTTTATTTCACTTTTTAACCATTCTGGAATTTTGTTGTTGTTTCATGATCTTTAGGAAACCCATATAATTGCCTTTCTTTCTTCTTCACTGGCAGTTTTTGGTTCACTTCCCTTAAAAGTATACACTTATTAGTGTTTTGTGGCCCTTTTTGAACTCAATCTTTTTTTCCTCTTTTTTTGAGCTCCATAATTGGTTTATCTGCTTAGAGTTAGGCTTATTATACCTAGCCTTTTGGTCTTTCAGTCTTTTTTGTCACTTTCTAGTAGTTTGTGAATTCTCCCCCCCTTTCTTTGTCACCATGTAAATCTTCTTTAGCAGGGACCTCTGAAGCTGATCAGGCTCAGCCTTCTCAAGTTGGGTGGTGGGAGGATATGGCTGGCTCCTTCCCCTGTGGGACCTCCACTGGGAGAGGACTGAGCAAAGTTTATTGGCCCCCTTTTCCTTAGGCAGGAAAGTCCTTTCTTCTCTAGCTGGTCCCACATAATAGTACCTCTTCTTCCCTCCCACAGTTGCATCCTCTTTTCTCATGAAGTCAGATGAAATGTGCTAAGTGGCATAGGGATAGAGCACTGGACTTGATAGAGCAAGACAAAATTCAAATCCAGCCTTGGATACTCACTAGCTGTATGACCCTGGGTAAGTCATTTAACCTCAGTTTCCTGACTTGTAAAATGGGGATAATAACAGCGTCCACCTCAAAGGGTTGTGAGTACAAACAAGATATTTATAAAGTGCTTTGCAAAATTTAAAACACTACATAAATGCTAGTTATCATTATTCATGTGGGTGGGGCAGATCAATCTTTTCTTTTTATATGGGAGTGTGGGGAGTTCAGCTGACTCACTGCCTTTAAGAGATAGAAAACAGGCCCCCACTCTTGGACCAGGAGATCCAAGCCTGACATGTTATTTGTACTGACATTCTTAGTCTTGTGAGCTATGGTCTGGAGAGGATTCTAGCTAGGGGTATTTCTAGATTCAAGTGATATAATGTCAATAAAGCACTTTAAAAACTTTAAAGCCATACACACACACACACACACACACACACACACACACACATACATACCCCAGTTATCATCATCATCATCAGGACTCCAGTACGATGATGACTTTATTCCCTGAATTCTACAGTACTCCTGCTGAGCTCAAGCTTTGTTTATAGAGCAACACAGGGGTGTACTGGTAAATATTTAATAACCAAGCTCTCTGGGAGAAAGGAATGTATGTACATACTTCTAAATTTAATCTGCATTATTAACCTCTTCTTATATCTCTCTGCAAAACAATGAATCAAGCCCTGATTTGCAGTGGCCACCATTTTTGAGGTATAAATGATCATGCAAAACATCTAACAATGAAGTTTGCAATGTGTTAGAACTGGCTCCAACATATCTCTAATTCTAAACCACAGAATAACCTGAGGGAGCTAACAGAAAGAGCCTGAGTCATAGGGGGCCCAGGTGTTACACATAATTAGATTCATTTTTGCTGATCTTCTCAAATCCCTTCAGTGGCTCCCTATTGCCTGCCAAATATACTTCCTCGCTTTCAGGGCCTTCTACAATGTGGCACCACCCTATCTTTCCACCTTCCATATTATCTTGTGCATTAGACATTGGGGTCCTCTGAGGCCAGGATGGGGGAGGGGAGTGGTTCCCTATACCATTTTCCTTATTAATCAGCTATCACAATTGACTGCACCAACATTCCTTCCTTGGATATTTAGGGCTGGCATCTGAGTGTTTTGGTGCATGTATAGATTGGGTATTGCTTGGTGATATGGAGAGGACACAGGGCAGAGAGCATTACTTGGTGCTTATAGGATGGAAGGTGAGATCTAGTAGCTTTCTTGAAAGGAAGAGGTTGGAAGATGGGAGAGAGGACTCCTGTATAGCATTTTACTTTTGTTGAATGAGTAAATGAAAAAGACATTTACTAAGCAGTCTGATAAGCACTAGGAATTCAAAGAGAAAAAGAAGACGGTCCTGGCTTTCAGATATGTTTAAGGGCCATGGAGACATCACTTCCTCCCCACTCCCCACCCCACTACATACAACAACTCTTGTGGAGTTAAGACCTGGCAGCTGCCAGATGTTGCAGCCCCCGCTACCTCAGCATCTGTAGCTACCAAAGATGTAGAACAGAGGGTTCTTACTGGCAAAGTCAAATGGTTCAGCAACAGAAATCAATATAAGGTTGGTTTTTTTTAAATGAAAATACCATTAAAGAAGATGTATTACCATCTATCATGTCATTGTATCCTAAGGAAGATGCGGCATTTTCTTCTAACTTTCAACTGTACCCTCTTTTATCTGTGATCTCTCCAAATGGAATGTAAACTCTGGAACATAATAAATGCTTAATTAATTCTTTTGTCATTCATACATCCAAGGAGCTCACAGACAGATTGAGGGAGACAACACATATATGGGAGTACAATGGCCGGTGGTGGGGTGGGGGGAAAGATCCAGGAGGCCTTTTAGTTCATTGGGGTGAATCCCAGCAAGGTAAGGAACTCAAACAGAATCGGAACACCAACCCTAGGAATGGATAGTCCACTTAGGGGTAAGAAAGAAGCAGTGATTCTGGATGCCCTGGGGTGGAGGAGAATAGGAGGTTAGCCTCCAGCCAAGAAGGGAAAAGGGGAAGCAGCATTCACAGAAATGGGTATGTGTGTGTCTGTGAGGAGGGATATAGGGAGACGAATGGTTGGAAGGGGCAAACCTAGTCAAGATTACATCCTTTTATATTCAGACGAACTGAGTTACTGTCCTCCATCTCCTTTACATATCCTACACATTGTCTTGACTCTGTGGCTTTGTCATTTTCTCTTTGGCCAGAATGCTTTCCTTGCCCCTACCCTTTCTAACTGTCCATTTCTTATCCATCCTTTAAAATCCAGTTCTAATGCTTGCTACCACCTTTGAGATGGCTCAACTGATTTCCTGTTAGCAATGACTTCGCCCTCCACCTTCAGTCACATAGGATTTTGCTTACACTTCTGTGTTATATTTTGTTATGTATTATTGCTGTCTGCATTTGAGTTATAGTCTCCCCTTAGTCTAAAATAATCTCCAAGAGAGCAAAGATTGTGCTTTTGGTAAACTCTACATTTCCTCTAACACCTCAGACAGCGCTCTGAAGATTTGAGATATTTAATAAATTGTATAATTGAATCAAAAATTCAATTATGCTATCAAGGCATAGTGGAGAAAGAACCCAAATTTAAGTTTGAGGATCTGGGTTGGAATCATGACTTCCTACCTCTGAGACCTTGGGTAAACAACCTCACTTTTTTGAGCCTCAGTTTCCTCATCTGAAAAGTGAGAAGGTTGGACTTCACGGTCACTTAAGTCCCTCCAATTCTAAATTTATGACCATATGAAACAGGGGAAATTTGACCTGTGAGGCTGTCGACAATTTAATGTTTTAAAGTTACCCCAAGCTGAAATGATTTTCTCAGCCCTGTTTTTGATGTTAGCTCAAATTGGCAGCCTTTTAATCTTAGCTGACATATTGTAACTCCAAGTGGAAAATATAAGTATGTCAGCGACCATTCTTCCAGTCCACCTCCTGGACAATCAAAGCAGATTCATTGTTCTATGCTAGTCTCAGTCATTTAGTATAAGGCCTGGAAGGATTTCTTATCTTGTGGGTTTGTTTTTTTGGTAATAGGAATGACTTCCTCGTCAGCCTTGGCTCTGGAAGAAATATGCACGGCCTTGTGATTGTTTCCTTTCAAAATAAGGTTTTATTTTTCAGTGGATATTTCACTGAAGGAACTTTATAGGTACTGGACAGAGTGTTGTATTTGGTGTTAGGAATACCTGCAGTTGAATTCCACTTCAGACACTCATTGGCAACATGACTCTGGGCAAGTCACCTAAACGCTCACAGCCCAGTTTCCTCATTTGCAGGATGAGAGTCATAATAGCACCCAAATCACAATGTTATTGCCAAGATCAAATAAGATATAGCCCTTTGCAAATCTTAACACACTAAATGTTAGCCATGGTTATCATTGGGTATGTAATCTAATGAAAATGTATGAAAAATACGACTTTCCCCAACATCAACTATTCAGAATCAAAGCTGGTCAGATTATAAAACCTGTACTCTTAAGTTCATGTGAAAAGTACAAGAGAGAGCCATGAGCTAATTTTTTTCCAGAGCTAAATTCTTTCCAGAGTTTAACTCAGAAAGGATATCAAAGATCATCCATTTATTTTTCTAGATACTTTGATATCCATTCCTTTCTTTTCTAGAAGTGAGATCAGGGAGATGAGTCTGGATCAAGGAGATTGGACAGACTTCTTGGATGAATGTAACTCTTGGTTTCCAAAGGCCAAGGGAAGTGACCCAAATTCATTCAGATATTTTTTCCCTTTCCTTCATGTTTCAAAATATCAACTTTGCATCTCCTACTGAATGAATCGCTCTTATAATAGCACCCAAAATCTGAGCAATGTTTTTCCTATGTTAAACTGTCCTTTTGCGGAGAAGAGTCATGAGAACGGGTGGTAAGGGAGGGCTAAGGACCGTGATTTGTGGAGGTTAGTTTTCTCCTTTAGGTTAATCATCCCTAGTTTCTGTGTGACCCTGGGCAAGTCACTTAACCTTTGTTTGCCTTACAGCCTCATCTATAAAATAGGGATAAAAATAGCACCTGCCTCCCAGGTTTTTTGTGAAGATCAAGTGACATAATGTTGTGAAGCACTTTGCAAACCTTCGATCTCTATGTAAATACTAGTCATCCTCCTCCTCCTCATTATTACTATTATTATTACTACTTACATTATTATATTATTACTAAAATTATTATTGCTACTGTGCTCCTTGGAAGCAAATACTTTTTTTGATTATCATCTTTGTAGCCCCACTGCCAAGCACAATCCCTTGCATGTAGTAAGGTCCTTAATATGTGCTTATTGGTTTGGATTGCTAGTAATTAATTCCATTCCATTCAGCAAACAACTATTAAGTACCTGAGTCAGTAAGACCTTTACTCAAATCCCACATTGCCTATATGACCCTGGCAAGTCACTTAACCTTTCAGTGACTCAGGCAACTTGCTAAGATTATAAATTGCAGAGAGGCTCTGATGTCTTTAAACCAATGAAACCACTTGTCCAATCAAAAGAAAAATGGAGAAAGGGCTTCCCAAACTAATCTCTATTCTTATATGGAGATCTAGGAGCTTTTTTTATAGTGTGAATTCTCTGACATGAAGGTAGAGACAGAATCTAATTTGTCTTTGTTTCTCTCCCAGAGACCAACTCAACTCTTTGCACATAGTAGGAACTTAGCGCGTATCAGAATTAATGAGTGACCGATATTTCAAGGCTGTTGAAGCTGGTTGTATCCTAAGGGGTTAATGCAAACGATAAAAATAAAAGAAGAAAACAAAGACCTACAGGAAAGGAACTCCAATTTAATACAAACAAGACAGCAACACAGAAAGCCCTGAGATTATCTTTTGTAAAAGGAGAACTGGAGCCAGTTTTCATTTCAAATAGCATTTGATGGTGTGTTGTTGTTGTATTTTCTTTTCCTGAAAGGAGATTTCTTCTTTCAGAAGAGATATATAAAATAGAAACCCAGAATGGAAAACTGCCAGGTCTGATATCGGAGAGTCCAATTTATTGCTGAGAGACTGCAAACTTAAACTCTTCCCTGTTTGCAAGTCATATCATCAACAGAGGCCCCACTGAAATTCCTGTATGCAGCAGATTCAGAATCATCTTACAGAGTGGCTAATAATAAAAAAAGGAACAGGGCTAAGAAACTATGGAATATTAGATTAGCAATAGTGTTTTACAGGGCCATTATCACCAGGAACAAACAAAGACATGAAGGACAAAGAACAATTCCTTTCTGTCTTCTGCTCAGATGATTTCTGCCAAGAATAAGTGCTTTACTGTCTATTAAGAAAAATGTCTCTTCTCATAAGATGCCCCATTTGCCAGGTTTAATAAATGTCCATTGAAGCTTGCCCTTTCATCTTATACTTTATATTCTGGGTGTTCAGGTCCCATCCCTTCACACATCATTTTATGGGTGAAATGTCAAAGATTGAACCCTAGAACTTTGCTAGAAACTACTCACTACAGAGCAGAATTCAGGGTCTCAGGTCCATCTTGGACCTATGCCCTGAGCAAAATCACAAAGCAGGCAAAAGGTAAATTTCTTTAAAATTTCCCCCCCACAACCTGAATTTGTTCCCCTACCCACCCACCCCACTTAGGCATACCCCCTGTGTTATGACTATCCAGGACACCCAATCATGGAGTAGTGGAAAAAGTTTGGACTTGAACTCAGGAAGATACCTGGGTACGCATTCTATCTCTATTTACGGTCTGTGTGACTCTGAGCAGATCATTTAACATCTCTGAGTCTCAGGTTCTTCATTTGTAAAATGAGGATAATTATAGTACCTACCATGGGTTTACTATGACTGCTAAATGAGATAATGTATATTAAGTGTTTCACAATCTTTAAATGTTATATATGTAAGCTTTTTTTTATTCTAGGCCTACCTTCCCCAACATTGTCCCATTTCTTCCTATTTTCTTCGTTTAGAGCGAAATGTGTCATCCCTGTGTTCTAGTTCAGTCTAACAACAAGAGTTAGCATTTATATGGTGCCTACTATGTGTCAGGCCTATTCAGTGATTAAGGCTTAATAAAAATGAGGCAAAGAGTGGCCTCTTCAAAAAAAAGAAAAAATCTTGGAGGAGAAGACCCTTTCTGGCCAAAAATAGAGACATTTGCTAATTTATAGTCATTCTGAGCCAATCAGGACCCAAACAATGACCAAGTAGGGCTTGGCCTGGGACCTATTATTGGCCAATCAATGAGAAACTGAGGCCTGTTAAATACCTTCGCTTGAAAAGGTCAAGGTTTCCCATTGACCCCTGGGCCATCTTCAGTTGTCCTAATCTGTATCTTGCCACTGGACCCAGATGGCTCTGGAGGGAGGTAAAAGTGAGGCTAGTGACTTTGCATAGGCCTGCCTCACTTAAATCCAATTCATTTGCATGTCATGGCATCACCTCCTTGATGTCATGGTCATCTTCGAGAATGAAGGACAAACAGCAATGTGCCAAGCACTTTATAAAAAAATATTAACTCATTTAGTCTTTGCAACATTCCTGGGAGATAGGGCCTTTTATTATCCCCATTTTACAATTGAAGAAATGGAAGTTAAATGACTTGCCCAGTGTGACAGTAAGAAGTATCTGAGGTCACACTTGAACTCAGATCTACTTGACTCTAAGCTGAGCACTCTATTCACTATATCACCTACCTACTTTAGACTAGCTCATCTGAAGAAACAACTTGATTTAGTGGATATGCTGAAGGAATTAGGAAGGCCTGGTTTGAGTCCTCCCTCCAATGTTTGAATGAATGAAAGAATGATAGGGTATTAACTGCATTATAAGAAGTGATTAGTGTGTGCTAGGCACTATGCTAAATGCTAGGGATACAAACACAAGCGAGGAAGACAGTGCCCACCCTCAAGGAGCTTGCAGTCTAAAGAGGGAAGAAGCTCATAAAGGAGAATTGGTGGAGAAGACATACACACAAAACAGCATGGTTCGGAAATGGCCAGGAGACAATATGGAGGCCTATTTCGTAGCAAAATAAGGTGAAAGTTCACCTCTTACAGCCCTGAGTCCCAAGGGCCATGGTCAAGGTTCCCCTAGGAGGAGGATCAAGAGGATGATTGGGATGCAGGTGAGAAAGGACCACAGATAAGTTGCTTAATTTCTTTGTTTCATCACTTACAAAGTGGAAGATAACAATATCTAGAGTATTCACTTTACAGAATTGTTTTGAGGCTTATATGAGATAAGTAGGCAAAGGGCTTTGAAAACTTTAAAATGCTGTTTAAGATGGTCAGTTACCATTAATCTGATCACTTTTTCAAGCTGGGTATTCCTAGCATCTAGCCCAGTGCCTGGCATTTAGTAGGTGCTTAATAAATGCTGGTTAAACTTAATTAAATTGAATCCGTGTGTTATTCCTTCCAGATTCCCACATGAAGAAATGGTGGCAGAGAAAGACAAAGTGACTTTCCCATGGTCACATACCAAGTCAATGGCCGATTTCCAGCTTCTTTGATCTGTTCCTTCCCACTAGACTATGCTTCATTAAATCCGCTCTGGCATGGTCGTCTCCCGGGCTTGCTTTCATACATTTTTCTTTTTCTAAAAGGTGCAAAAAAAGCACTTGTCAAAGTGTTAAGGTTGGGCAATGAAGCCAGATGTGGCCAGATGGCAGATTGTGAACAGTACTCATCTTCTACAAGGTCAGTGTGAAGTTCTAATGTTTAGGAGAATGTTGTGCCTGGCTCTCTAGTACCTTGTAGCACAGAGTAGAGACTTGTCCTCTCCATTCTAAGTTGATGTGACTGAAAAGATAGATTTCCAGAGAAAAACAGTTTGATGGCTTATTATAAACTCGGTCACCCTTGAGTTAAGTAAAATGAGGTAAAATTTCTTCAGTAACAAGTTTGCTTGGCTTGCAGCCTGTGGTCCAATATCACCTCTTTCTTGTCATTCCATTTGAAACCCATATGTCAAAATTGCATCTCAGTTCTTGGCATAACAGACCTGGGGAAAGATTCCTCACAAATTCTTTCCTATATGTGTCCTCATCCAGATAAACCCTAGTAAGCACTTATTAAATACTCTTCATTGCTTTTCTCCTTCTTTCCTTCCTTCTTTCCTTCCTTCCTTCCTTCCTTCCTTCCTTCCTTCCTTCCTTCCTCCCTTCCTTCCTTCCTTCCTCCCTTCCTCCCTCCCTCCCTCCCTTCCTTCCTTCCTTCTTTTCTTCCTTCCTTCTTTCCTTCCTTCCTTCCTTCCTTTCTTCTTTCCTTCCTTCTACTTTCCTTCCTTGCCTTTGTTTTTGCTTTTCTCCTTCTTTCCTTTCTTTCTATCCATCCGTCTGATCGTTTTTCTATCTTATCTAGCTGGCCACCACATCTCACAAAATCTTCTAGGGTTAGTCCCTGACTCTGGGAAACTCTATGAATGTTATTTTCTGGCCTTTTTCACTCTTCCCCAAAAGGTCCTCAGTCCCTTGCAAGAACTCAAGCTAAGACATTGGATATAAGATAAATATTAATTAATTCAATTAAAATGCAGAATATTGAGCCTGAAGCTGCGGCTTTGGAAGTCACTCAGTCTCTGTGGGACCCCAGAGATTGGGGAGATTGGGGTGTGGTCTCAACCCCAAGGGATCAACATGATCTGATTCATTCTCATCCAGAAGTGAGCAGGCAAGACCTGCCCGGCCAAGTGGTATGTGCGGTTTGACAGTGAAGAGAAGCAGAAGCTGATTGAGGAGGTTGATGCTGTCGTCACAGTCCGGGATGCCAAGCACACCAACTTTGTGGAGTTCTGAAACTTTGAGATGATTTATCGCTGTCACTCCAGCCTCTACTTCTGCATCTGTGTGGATGTCAGTGACAACAACCTAGCCTACCTGGAGGTCATCCACAACTTCATGGAGGTCTTAAATGAATATTTCCACAGTGTCTGTGAACTGGACCTTGTCTTTAATTTCTACGAGGTTTACAAGGTGGTGGATAAGATGTTCCTGGCTGGGGAGATCCAAGAGACAAGCCAGATGAAGGTGCTCAAACAGCTCTTGATGGTGCAATCCCTGGAGTGAGGTGATCCAGGTGGTCCCCAGCCAGGGACATCCACTCCCAGCCCCTGCCTTTCTGTCCTCCTCCTTCCATTCCCCAGCAGATGCTTTGGGATGGTGGAACTGCACCTTGGCTGGTATCAAGAGGAGGGGAGTCCCCTGTATGTGGTGCCATATACCCTGTAGCCCTGCTGTCATGGCAGTAATGCTGTGAGCATATGAATAACCCTGGGTGTCCGTGTGTGCATGTGGTTGCACGTGCGGGTACATGCATATGTACATGTGTGTGTACCTGGAGCTCCCCCCCAAAATTGTGGACCTGGCCTGAAAAAAAAATGAGAACGTCCTCATACTTGAGACCTTTGGGAAAACTCTCCTCTTTCTAAGAGGCTTTAGGAAAGTCTCTCTGATGGGTCCTAGTTACCTTTGGGACCATATGACTCAGTACCAATTTCTGCTATACCAATATCTTTAGTACTGTTAAGGGCAAGGGATAAGGACTTACTCTCCTTTGTTGGAGTTCTGTCATCATTGCAACGTCTCTATCTGGCACCTGATTTTCCTGGTTTGAGTATTCCCTCATATCCAGAAGCAAATCACTTTTTACACATGTCCCTCCCTATGAAAGAGTAAGAAGGGATTTACCCAAACCTTTGTGGAGAGAGGCTTAAATGCAGGTCCGTTATACATGTGTTATGAGGCTATCCATCCGCATGTAGTGTGGGAGTGTTGAGTGTGGCTCAAAGTGAGGCAGAATAGACATCTCTAGTCTTTTCTCTTTCCACTCTTCTCCGAGGACGACTTTAATTCCTGCTAATAAGGGAAGCAGGAGAATGGTGCCGGGAGCTTGGCCACTCTGCTCCCCTAAGAGAGAGGGAGTACCAGGCTAAATTGTATCTATCTGCCTCCATAAATATTTTTAGTCTAAGGGATGTTGTTTTCAGGGTCAAGGTTCTGATTGCTATTCACTAAAGGGGAAAAGAGGAACCAAGCTCTCTATGTAAGACTTGACTTTCTTTCCGGTTCCACAATGGACATACATAGTCCATACATACAATGGACATACATAGTAAAGAAACTTATTTATCCAAACCAATAGCAAAACAGAAATCAGAGAAAATATACATAGGAGAATACATACTAAACAATACAGAGTGAAGGAACTCTTCTAGCTCAAATAAGAGAGAGTCCCAGATCTCACCCAAGAGGAAATCCCTTAAGTCTCTAATGTAGCAAGCCAAGGATGGAGACTCTCATGTTTGCTTCTTCTCAGTTTTATTTTCTCCTCGGTACCCTGAAGTGGGTTGGCATTTTCCATATTTTCTTTTGAGGCTGGAAGCCAAAAGTACCAGAGGCAAATGCAGAGCCTGCAGAGATCGAAAAGACTCTGGCTTTAGCCAATTCTGCCTTCCTCTCGAGCAGGTGAGGGGCATTGATCTCCACCAATGAAGGAAGACTTCATCCCATACCAATGGGCTTTGGGACTTGGGTTACATATGTTTTACACAAGTAAAATATAGTCACTGTGTATTAGTGTTAATTGTCTTTCATTTAGAGATATTGGTAATTATAGTAACCTATTAGTAATCATTTCAGTTTCCATAGAGTTCTGGGCAGTGAATTAAATCAGTTTTGTTTTAAGGTAAAAGCTATAGCTAAGTCCTAAATCCACCTATCTTGCTTGTTATATGCAAGTAATATTGTTTCTTATAGTTACGAAGAAATATTGAAGTTAGTTGAGAAATCGCATAGTAGAGATGTGATAACGCCATTCAAAATCATTGCTAAATCACCTACTATGTGCGAGATTCTCTACTAAGCATTAGAGATACAAAGTTAATGATAGCAAATTATATAATTGCACAATCACACATAAGGACAATCTGTGATTTTAGACAGCATAAGGAGCCCAGGAGTGGGGAAACTCAACCATCAAGCTTGCTAGATAAGTGCCAAAGAGTTGCCTGAGGCACAGAGAGCCATGGTCATGCAGTATCAGAGGTAGAGGTTTAAATGTAGGTCTTCCTGACTCTAAGCCTAGTATTCTATCCACTATATCCTCATAATTAAATAAGGCCCAACAAAAAACAGACTACTTTGTGAGCTAAAATAAATGTACTATTTACTCACCATCAACGTAATTTGCAAGCTGCTATTTAGTCAAAAAGATTTAAATAAAGGTCATGTATTCATCGAATGTTTTGTAGCCTGCTCTGGCTGGCTGGTTGGCCGATTTTTACTGTATGAAATAAAAATGGTTCTGGGGAAGGTGATTGATCAAAGTGTGTAAATATTTTTAAACAACTAGACATTTTTACATTTTTTTCTTGGAGAAACAGAAAAGATGATGACTCATCAAAACAGAGTAGGCACATTGTGCTATAAAAGTAGAAATGATAACATCTGCTCTTATCCCTTTTCCTGGGGATATTCTGAAGACAAACAAGTGAATATATGGGAAAGCACTCAAGGCTTTTTGGAAGGCACTGTGGTGATTATTCAATGTATAGCAAAAGTAATGAGAGGCAACATAGAAGAAAGGATAGAGTCAGTACTAGAGTGAAGGAGATCTGGGTTCAAGTTCCTTCTTTGATTGGTTGTATGACCCTCGGAATGTTACCTGAACTCTCAATGCCCTGGGCAACTCTAAGTTCCATGATTGCAGAGCAAGTGCTGAGATTTGTGTTAGTAAAGGGAATTCCCTCACTGGGGAGCCCCCTGCTTCCCACCACCATGAAATCACAAATCCAGATCCTCTCCTCCCCTGAAAAAGGTAATGTCAGATATAATAATACATAACTTTTTCAGGCTTCTAGATTCTAGTTCTGTTAAGTCACACTGATAGAACTCCAGTTTCCTCTGGGTACTCTTTCCACTGACGTAGACTGAAGCTATTTATGACTCAGCAGAGCAAGCATTAAGAACTTCTGTTCTCTATAACTCCGTCAACTCTGACCAAATGACCAAAGAGCCACAGGAGCTGTGCAACTGCTGTTAATTTTAAAAAAAATAGCAACCCAGGGAGCTCACCCAGATTATCCAAATCACAAACTTTAAAAATAGAATAAAACCAAAGAGTGGTTATAATCAAAAAGCTTTCTTTATTCTGTTGGAAGAGGGAAATTAGACACACACCTGGGCCTGCTCTAGTAGGAGACCCACTTTAGTGTGGGCAAATCTCAATACTCATACCAATGACTACATAAGTGAGCTAGCTGTAGCCCTGACAATGAGAGGTAACAGAAACAATTAGACTTCATGACCAGATTGTGGATACTACAGGTGCTTGTCCAAGCTCAGAGACCGCCTGATGCTGGTGTGAAGCAATCCTGGGACTTTGCTGTGGCTGAAATCATCCAGTCGGTGTGTGCAAATGATTGCTGTTATACCAAGCTCAGGGCACAGCTTGCTTGCTTGAAAATAGGGTGTCTTCTAATCATAAATAGAGAGGGGTAAAAAGAGAGAGGTGGTCTTGGCATAGGGATCCTAACAAGTCTGAACTCTTAATCTTTAGGATCACGGACCCTTCTGGCAGGCTGGTGAAGTCTGTGGACCCCTTCTCAAAATAATGTTTTGAGGCATACCAAATAAAAATACATGGGGTTGCAAAAAAACCCATCTAATTATATTGAAATACAATTATCAACCAACCTGTCCACCAAGATGATGCTAAAGGCAAAGAAAGAAGCAGTTGTTCCTCATTGTCCCTCTCTAAGAAAGAAGTGAAGTCAAAGACCTGCAGGACTAAGAAGGCAGTGTTTAATGGTGTTCACAGCCAGAAAAAAAGAAGAAAATTTGAACTCTTCCTAGCCCAAATATTCTCATAAATGTGCTCCTAGGTGAAGCAAGCATCATCACTAGGAGGTTTATTGGGAGAGCAAGGATGTATTTCTTCCTTCCTCCTACCCTTCCCTCTTGGCTCTGCGCCCCCCCATTCATCTTTCTCAGAGATGTCAAACAACTCCTACCTTGGAACCTATACAATCCGTATGATTCGATATTAATAAAGAGATAGGCCAGAATTGTTCCTCACTACATGTGTTTTTCTGCTATACTAATCTCTCTAGTACTGGACAAGGGGTATCATGTTTCCTTTGACCACTGAGTCTGCTGTGGAAAAGACCGGGGACAAGAATACCCTATATTACTTATAGACATCAAAGCCAACAAACATCAGATCAAACAAGCTATAAAGGAGATGACTGACGTTGATTTGGCCAAGGTCACACTGATCTGGCCTGATGGAGAGAATGCCTACGTATGACTTGCTCTAGGCTTGGATGCTTTGGATATTCCCTAACTACTTCCAAATAACCTGCTTCACATACAATAAAGTTTTCTAGGACGCACATTAAAAAAACAAAACAGGCTTATCAAAAAAATTTTTTAAAAATATAGCAAATTCAGCTTTGGCTACAAAGTCCATCACACTGTAGCCAGAGCACTAAGGGGCCTCTCCGAACTCAGATTTGCAGTTCTCAGAGGACAGACATACATATCTTCCACTATTGGTCTGGTACTTAAATCCTTTCCATCTTAATAGTTCCTGTCGAGGAACCTAGAGTTACATCCGCACTGTAATGGAGCATCAATATTAGAAATTTGGAGTATATTTATTTTGATGTTTCTATCTTGCAATTCTTTTCATCCCAGAAAATTCTGTAATCCTTAAATATAATTAAATAATATCTATCAATATTAATAATATCGATCAATCAACAAGCCTTTATCAAGAGCCTATTATATGGCAGGCTCTGTGCTGGGTCTTGGAGATACAAAGAAATAACTCTTTTTTTATGGGGGTGGAGTAGAACAAGAAATGAACCCACAACACAAACATATACATACCACAAAACAGACAAAGGTAACCTAGTGGGAGTGGTATTAGAAGATAGGGGAATCAGAGAAGACTTCATGGAGAAGATAACACGAGCTGAATCTTGAGGGAAACCAAGTATTCTATGACCCCTCCAAACAACAAGTGAGAAAGTTTAAAAAAATGGGCATTGCTTTGGCCAACAAAGCACTTGTGAATATGGCCTTTGTGGTTGCTATTCAGTTGTTCACTTGTGTCCAACTATTTGTGACCCGGTGGCCCATGGGGTCACAGGCCCTTATCTGCCCTATATAGTGTCTAACTTTTCTTTCTTTTTTTTTTTACCAATTCATACTTTAGAAATTGTTTTTAAATTGGCTTCAAGTGATATAAAAGTCTCAAAGTTATACTGCTTAGGTTTGGCAACCTAAAAAAAAAAAGATGGCTCTTACACTCTTCATTGAAGGCTGAGATTTCTTTTTTTTTTTTTTTGAGATTATCAGAACTTTTCTTTTTTCTTTTCTTTTTATTTTCAGTTCCAAGTTCTCTCCCTCCCTCTACTCTCTCTTATATCCACTGAGAAAGCAAGAAATATGATATGTATATATATATATATACATATATATATATATGCACACATATATTTGTCTCTATATGTGAATATACATATATAGAGACACATATGTCGTACAAAACATTTCTGCATTAGTTATGTTCTGAAAAAAACTAAAGAAAAATAAAGGAAAAAATATACTTCAGTCTCTCCCCTTAAACCATCAGTTCTCTATCTGAAGAATTCTATACCATGAGTCCTTTGGAGTTGTGGTGTGTCATTGTATTTATCAGAGTTACTAAGTCTTTCATAGTTGGTTACAATATTACTGTTAGCGTATAGATTATTTTCCTGGTTCTGCTCACTTCACTTTGCATTAATTTAAATGTCTTCCTAAATTTTTCAGAAATCATTCCCTTCATCATTTCTTACATATAGCACAAGAGTATTCTCTCACATTCCTATACTATAACTTGTTCAGCCAGTCCCCAACTGATGGGCATCACATGATATTGATAACTTTGATTTCTTCTTCTGAAAATTATTATCTTTTGACCATTTATCAACTGGAAAATGACTTCTATTTTTATAAAATTGGCTCAGTTATCTATATATTTGAGAAATTAGACCTTTATTAGAGAAACTTTCTGCAAATTTCCCCCTCCCTCACCCCATCCTACCCCCTGCCCCAGTTTCCAGATCTTCTTCTAATTTTAGCTGTGTGGGTAAAGGCTGAGATATTGAAATGGAATTAGAATTGTATTTCTCGACAGGCAACATTACAAGTCTAGTTTTCTCAACTAGGAATTAACGTTTGGAGAATGTGGATAAAGAAAGCACTTGTGATTCTGGCCTTACCTCTCTTATATAATGTTTAAACATATTTTTTTGCCAAGGCACATAGTAGTTGCTAAGTGCTGGAAATATAAATACAAGTAGCAAGAAAGGTAGTCCCTGCTCACAAGGATCTTACATTCTAATGGAAGAAGATGTCGCATGAAAGTGAGCTGAAAAAGGGAGGTGGAAGTAGTGAGGAAAGGTATCCGCTCTGGGTAATGCTAGAGAAAGTACAGAAAGTCAAGAGTAGAACCCCCCAGAGGAATGAAGTCATGGCTGGCATGGGATCTAAAATGGAGATTCTGGAAAGAACCAGTCAATTAGAGGAGGGGGCTGAAGGGGCAGAGTATCCTTTTAGTGTGAGAAAGCAGAATGAACTTTCAGGCTAAGGAGGCTGCTATATGACATAGTAGGGGAAGTCCAGAGAGTCAGGAATGGAATCCAAAGAGGAGTAAGGACTCCAGATAACCAAGGAAAAAGCAGAGTCCAGATCTATGACAAATTATTATTTCTATGTGAAACATAGATGGGGAAATATTAGCATGATGCAAGAAAGGGAACAAATACAAAGTAGTTTCAGGCATCAGTGAGGACCAGTGCAAAAGCATGGAGATAGTGATGTAAGAAATAGAGGAAAGGACAATTTGGCTGGACCAAGGAATGTGGAAGGTATAAGGAAGCAAGATAAGATGGCATAAAATCAGTTTAAAAAACGGCCTACATGTTTGATTTTTGGTCTTCATAAGATTGTTGTTGCTCTGTCATTTAGTTACGTCTGATTCTTTGGGCACCCTGCGGACCATCCTATCCTTGGAGTTTTCTTGGCAATGATATTGGAGTGGTTTGCATTTTCTTCTCCAGTGGATTAAGCCAAACAGGGTTAAGTGACTTGCCCAGGGTTACAGTATGTGTGTAAAGCTGAATTTGAACTCATGTTCCAGGTGACTCCAGGTCCAGCTCTCAATCCACTGAACTACCTAACTGCTTTCTAGGCAAACAGAGGTTAAGTGACTTGCTGAAGACCACATAGCTAGTGTCTGGGGCAGAATTAGTACTCAAGTCTTCCTGACTCCAAGCCCAGTGCTCTATCCACTGAGCCACCTAGATGCCTTAAATAATTTAAGTGTACAGTACCTAGTATCCTTGGGTGGTCTCTTCTCCAAGTGCCAGCCAAACCCAACCCTCCTTAGCTTCCAAGATCAGATGAGACAGCATGTTCAGGGTGCTATGACCATAGATAAGAGAGAGCATAAGATAGTGATTCTGAAATATAATTCTGTAATTCTTTCCTCATCAACAAATCAACAACATTTATTAAGATTTTACTATGTGCCAGGCCATAAGAGATTTGGAAAAGATGATTCTAAGATTCTGGGGCTCCACAGAAAAACAGAACATGAAGGATTCCAGGGGTGGGGAATCTGCATTCTGGAAGCCACACATGGCCTCGAGTCCTCAAATTTGTTCTGTGAAGCTGGATTCAGTCAAAGAGACACACTTGAGGACCTAGAGGGCCACATGTGGCCTGGAGGATGCAGGTTCCCCACCTTTGGCAACCAAAAGTCTTTCTTAGCTATACTGAAAACAGTATACGATCTTGGGAAGCTCGGTATCAAATGCCTGCATTTCTACACTGTCTTTCATATTTTGGCGCTGTTGTTAACAAGTGGAAAGCAAAAAAGCAAAATCGATTTTTTGAAGAGTAAAGAAAAAGATGGGGATTTCTGGGAAGGAAGACATGAGTGAAAGGTGGACTTTATAATTTGATTTTCTCTAAGTGTGTGGGTTTATATCAGTCTGGACTGTGGGATAATGAGACTCCATCTTCCTTTCATAGTTCTAGAAGCCAGTTTTCTCTATCAAGCCCTGTCTCAGTGACCACATGGATTTCCCCATAGACACTCTTTTATGCATCAGACCTGTAGCTGCAAGAAACTTTAGAGGTCACTGAATCCAACTTTCTGATTTTACAAATAAGCAAACTGAGGGACAGAAGAACCGATTAAGGACTTGCTCAGAGTAGCATAGCTAGTAAGAATCTGACATGGAATCTGAACCCAGGTCTTTCAGATTCCAATTCTAGCATTCTATTTATTCCTTTATGCTTCTGTGCTCCCTGTGACATATGTGTCCCTGACTGCTGCGAATAGACCTGGAAACTCTCTTTCTCTAGTTTTATGCTGCTGTGGCACAAACCTTGGATTAACTGAGACCAGCCAAGATTTCTGATATGGTGTGTGTCCAAAGGGTGGTGTCACAAGCAAGCGTAATACATCCAAGGGCCCAAAGGACTACAGGATAAAGTTCAGCAAACTGTACCTAACGAGATTATGCAGATGCTTTCAAGTTGTGTCTGAGACTGCTGGAGAATGAAAAGAGGTATTCTGCAGCTTCAGCCCTTTGCTCTTCCAAACATTCTTGGTGGCCTACTGCTTTTCTCTTCTATTGCATTTGTTTTGGGACTTTTATTTTCTTAGGCCTTATTAGGGACTGAGTAAGTTCTTTTTAATTATTACTTTAGGGGGATTACCCCTTCTCACTGGGTTGTTGTGGAAACTGCTAGGCAGTTTCAGGTTTGGAATTTGGATTTTTCCAAGTTCCCTGCCTGTCACTATTGTCAACTGAAGAGCTGTGTAATGCACCCATAACCCTGGGACTTACTGAACTCCTTGCCACAGTTCACAAGGCTTCCTGTGAGTAATTTTATTTATTTATTTTTTGTTTTCAGATAATGATGTTTAAATCAAATACCAAAATGGCCTTGGGGGGAGGGGAGAAGGGTAAAAAGGACAGGGCTATCTTTAAGATCCTTTCCAGTTCTAAATCCTATGATCCTATGGGGTAGGTGATGAAATTTCTAAGACAAGTAATTACATTTGAAGAAGAGTGCTGACTGCATAAAATCCTTGTGGGAAAAGCATAAGAATGAGTTATTTCAGCCCCAGAAAAGGCACTGCTGTGATGACAGTAATAATGGTACAAAGCTACAGACAGTCACTTATGGTTATTGACAGAATCAAGTGCAGTCTGAGCTTTTCTCCAGAGGGCATTAGGAGACTATTTTTCCAAAGGTAATATGTTCTTTCATCAACAGATTAGAAATATCACAGACTACAACCCATTAAACAGATTGTCCCTGGGCTCTCATCCAATACTAGCACCAATTTCCTCACTAAATCTGAACAAAGACACAATTCCCCTGCTTCAGACCTGTCCTTAGCACATTAAATCCTTATTATTTGGCTTATAGTGAAATCCAGCCAGTCATCCTGAGCATAATGTTGTCCGCCTCCTCCCAAAGAGTATCATGACAACCTAAGTGTGGCCTTTGGGAATATCTCACTAATAATCGCTGACTTGTATTTATTGCTTTAAGATTTTATGTGCAGTATCTCATCTGGTCCTTATAATCACCCTGGAAGATAGGTGCTAGGATCATCTCTATTTTGCTTACTAGGAAAAGGAGACCGAGAATGATAAAATGACTCACTCTGGGATCACACAGCTACTCAGCATCCACAACAAATCTAGTTGACTGCCTTCTTCAACAGAACTCGCTCCAACCATTCATATTCTATCCGCAATGGTTAGTGAACTTCCATCTCATCATCCTCTGCCCATCTCAGTGATTCTCAATCTTGGGCTGGCAATGTACTAATCTTATTCCCCATCCCCCATTACCTATATCCATCCCTAACTCTAAAATATCCCACTCCAGATCTACCTTCTACTTCGCTCTTTAGAATTTCTCATTCTTTTGGAATTACAGAATTTGCTTTCCTCTTAAACCTTTCCCTTTTCTACTCCCCTTGTCCTCTGGCATTCACTAATACTTCTCTCCCTAGTGATGATACAGTATCACTGGCCAACCTTTCCAATACTGGTTGTACTTTCACTCATATCCCAAACTCACTGGTTGTAAGGGTAGGGTTGAAATACTCCTTGCTCCCCATTGCCATTTCCAGACTTTTCTTCTACCTCCCTCACTGAGTAACTTCTCCTCTGAAGTTCATTCAATCCAAGTTGATCACCCTATCAAGATTAGGGTAGCTACTCTCTACGGACCCCCAGGATACTCAGTGAGTTCAATGCCTGGTTCACAGTCTTTCTCTCCATCCCAACTCTTGCATACATCCTAAGTAACTTCAATATACATATCAATATTCTTTCAAAATATACATATACATATTCTTTCAAATGCTCAAAACTTCCATCTCCTTATCACACTCATTTCCCATGACCTACTCCTCCTTTCTACCTCAGTTGTCCACAAAGATTGTCATACCCTTGATCTTGCCATTGTCCGCAACTGTTCTACTTCATGGTCATGAATTCTGAAATTCTTTTATGTGACCATAGTCTTTTATCATTCTATCTTTCTGTCTCCTCAGTACTGATAAACATTCTTTATCTTCAACATCAGTTCCAATCCTCTCAGTTCTTTCCCTGTCCGTTACTGGCTCTACTCTCCCCCCTCCCTCTCTTGACTCCTTAGTGAAACAGTTCAGCTCTATAGCATCGTTTACATTTGAGTTTCTTGCCCCCTTACCCTATTGAAGATTTTGCCCTGCCAACTATGAGTTCTGGATCACCCTCACTCTCTGTTGTCTCCACTCCTACTCACATGCTACTGAATAGAATTAGAGAAAAATCTCTAAAATGTATTGACTGAGAGCTTAAAATTTTAGTTTACATGAAATCAACAGCACCCTTACTCCATAAAGGCAATCCTTTTATTCTCCCTTCATTGATTTTCTATTTCCCTCACCATGGGGGCTATTCCAGATCTTTGTAGCTCTTTTCAAGTTTCCCTTGGCACTCGTCTCCCATTTTCTCCTAGCTGAAGACCTTGTCTCATACTTCATCAAAGAAATTTGGCGCCCCACATGAGAGCTCTCTTTTCCTCTCCTCTTCAACTCATATCAGATTGCTTCTCCCCCTTATCGCCTCCTTCACCCCTGTCTTACATGAAGAGTTAAGAGTTCTCCTTGTCAAGGCAAAGCCCTCTATATGCACAAATAATCCCATTCCATCCCATCTCCTGTATCATCCCAACTCACTATTCTTTATTCTTTCCCTAATTACTAGGTGCCTCCTTGCTGTCTTCAAACATGCCCATGTCACCTCCATTTTTTTAAAAGCAAACAAAACACCCTGAATTGTTCTGACTATCCCCAAATATCTTCCCATATTCTTTCTCTTTTTCATGGCTAAACTATTTGAGAAAGTCAGCGATAATCTGTGCTTCCACTTCCTCTCCTCTCATTCTCATCTAAACTCTTTGTAGTTTGGATTCCAACCTTATCATTCAACTGAAACTGTTCTCTTCGAAGTTATCAGTGATTTCAGAATTGCAGAGTCAAATGGTCTTTTTGCAATCCTTATCCTTCTTGACTTCTCTGCAGCCTTTGATATTATAGATTATCCTCTTCTCCCACATACTCTCTCTTCTCTAGGCTTTTATGATACTAGGCCCTCCTCTTTCCCCCTCTATTCTTCTCACCACTTCATCATAATCTCTTTAGCTCTATCTTCATCCAGGTCATACGCATTGTGAGCATCCTCCAAGATTTTGTCCTGGGCCCTCTTTTGTCTTTTGTTGTTCCGTCATTTTTAGCTGTGTTTGCTGATTTTGCTGATTTCATTTGGGGTTTTCTTGGCGCAGATATTGCAGTGGTTTGTCATTTCCTCCTTCAGCTCAGTTTCAGATGAGGAAAATGAAGCAAACAGGGTTAAGTAACTTGCCCAGAGTCACACAGCTAGTAAGTGTCTCAGGCCAGATTTGAACTTAGGAAGATGAGTCTTCCTGACTCCTAGCCCAGCACTCTTTCTACTGTGCCACCTAGCTGCCCCCAAAAACCAATCATTTAGTCATGTCTAACACTTTCTGACCCTGTCTACAGGATTTTCTTTGCAAAGATACTGAAGTGGTTTATCATTTTCTTCTCCAGTGGATTAAGGCAAACATAGGTTAAGTGACTTGCCCAGGGTCACATAGTTGCTAAGTATCTGAGGCTGTATTTGAACTCAGGTTTTCCTGACTTTCAGGCCCAGTGCTCTATCCCCTGAGCTACCTAACTGCCTCCTTTTCTTTCTCTACTCTTTCAATTTATGATCTCAGCAACTCTTATGAAGTCAATTATCATCTCTAGACAAATGATTCTCAGATCTATTTATTCAGTCTCTCCTGATTTATCACTAACTGCCTATTAGATATCTCATACGAGATGGCTTGGAGATATCCTAAACTGAACATGTTTAAACTGAACTCATTATATTCCTTGCCCTTTCCCCCTCCCCTCAACTTTCCTGTTACTGTCAAGGGTACCGCAATGCTCTCAGGCACTCAGGTTTATCACTTTAGTGTTGTTTCTGACTCCTCATTCTCCTCACCACAAATATCTCATCAATTGCCAAGTAAGTGTTTAATAAATGCTAGATGAAGAAGGAGGAGATGAATAAGATAAGGAAGAAGGACATCAATGAATTGGGCATGGAACTGGAAAAGCTAGAAAAAGAACAAACTGAAAATCCTCAATTAAATACCAAATTAGAAATACTGAAAACCAAAGGAGAGATTAATAAAATTGAAATCAAGAAAACTATTGAACTAATAAATAAAACTAAGGGCTGGTTTTATGAAAAAACCAATAAAATTGATAAACCTTTGGTCAATTTAATTAAAAAAAGAAAGAAGAAAACCAAAATACCAGCATCAAAAATGAAAAGGGTGAATTCACCTCCAATGAAGAAGAAATTAAAACAATAATAAGGAATTATTTTGGCCAATTGTATGCCCATGAATTTGATAATCTTAGGGAAATGGATGAATATTTACAAAAATATAAACTACCTGGATTAAGAGAAGAGGAAGCAAAGTACTTAAATAACTCCATCTCAGAAAAAGAAATTGAACAAGCTATCAATGAACTCCCTAGGAAAAAATCTCCAGGGCCAGATGGATTTGCAAGTGAATTCTATTAAACATTTAAAGAACAATTAATTCCAATACTTTATAGACTATTTGGGAAAATAGGCAAAGAAGGAGTCCTACCAAATTCTCTTTATGACACAAATATGGTACTAATTCCTAAATCAGGAAGGGCCAAAATAGAGAAAGAAAATTATCGATCAATTTCCCTAATGAATATAGATGCAAAAATTTTAAACAAAATATTAGCAAAAAGATTACAATAACTTATTATGAGAATAATACACTATGACCAGGTAAGATTTATTCCAGGAATGCAAGGCTGGTTCAATATTAGGAAAACTATCAGTATAACTGATCATATCAACAACAAAAATAGCAGAAACCATATGATTATCTCAACAGATGCAAAAAAAGCTTTTGATAAAATACAACACCCATTCCTCTTACAAGCACTAGAAAGCATAGAAATAAATGGATTTTTCCTTAAAATGATAAGAAGCAACTACCCAAAACCATCAGCAAGCATTATATGTAATGGGGATAACTAGAGGCATGTCCAATAAGATTGAGGGTGAAGCAAGGATGTCCATTATCCCCCCTCTTATTCAATTTGGTACTAGAAATGTTAACTTTAGCAATAAGAGAAGAAAAACAAATTGAAGGAATTAGAATAGGCAAAGAAGAAACAAAGTTATCACTTTTTGCCTATGATGTGATGATATACTTAAAGAATCCTAGAGAATCAAGTAAAAAGCTACTTGAAATAATAAATAACTTTAGCAAAGCTGCAGGATATAAAATAAACTCACATAAATCCTCAGCATTCCTATATAATACTAACAAAGCCCAACAGCAAGAGGTAGAAAGAGAAATTCCATTTAAAATTATTGTAAACACTATAAAATATTTGGGAATCTACCTACCAAGACAAACCCAGGACCTATTTGAACACAACTACAAAACACTTGTCACTCAAATAAAGTCAGATCTAAATAGATGGAAAAACATCAGTTGCTCATGATTAGGCAAAGCTAATATAATAAAAATGGCAATTTTGCCTAAATTCATTTATTTGGTGCCATACCAATCAAACTACCAAAACATTATTTCATAGAGCTAGATAAAATAATGACAAAATTTATCTGCAAGAGCAAATAATCCAGAATATCGAATTAATGAAATGCTAGGGAAGGAGGCCTAGCCATATCTGATATTAAACTGTATTATAAGGCAGCAATCATCAAAACTACTTGGTACTGGCTAAGAAATAGAGTGGTGGATCAGTGGAATAGGTTTGGTACCCAAGACACAATAGTCAATGAATATAGTAATCTACTCTTTGATAAACCCAAAGAGTCAAGCTTCGGGGATAAGAACTCACTATTTCACAAAAAGTGGAAAATAGTATAGCAGAAATTGGGCATAGACCAATATCTTACACCATATACCAAAATAAAGTCAAAATGGGTTCATGATTTAGATATAAAGGCTGATACTATAAACAATTTGAGAGAGAAGGGAATAGTTTACTTGAAATATCAGTAAGGCAAGATTCATGACCTTGAGGAAGACTATGAACATGCCTGAATTGTTTGGAATGGCAAAGTATGAAAAACTCTCTAGGTAGAAGGCAGAGGAAATATAACATTTATTTAGACTCCAGAGGATCAAATCTGAGAACCAAAAACCCCAGTTTGACATAGTAGCAATTATATTCCAAAACCAGTAAGCCCACCTCAATGTAGTAACAAGGAAATTATAACACAGTATTATAGCAAGGAACCAAGTCATCCTGTAACCTTCCCACCTGCTAGGGCCTTCCTGTAAATAATCACTCAAGAATCCTAACTCTCCCCCAGCACTCTCTCAGTGTCTGTCCTTCAGCACCCTCTTGATGTCTACTACCTCAATGTCTTCCTTTCAGTTCTGCTGCTCTCAGTTCTCTTCTCCTTTTCAATTCTGCTTCCCTTCAATTCCGTACTCTCCTTTTATGCAGTCCTAACTGGTGTCTGATTGGCTGGAACTCAGGTCTCTGATTGGCTGGAATTCATGATTGACTAGAAATTGGTCTTAGCAACTCCCCTCAGGGTCCTGAGGGTTTCACACACATATCAGCTTAGCACCTAGTAAGTAGGAGCTTTAGGTCTACTTACAAACAAAGATATAATCAAGCTTTCCCACCTAGGCCCCACTTGAGGCATATTGAATGGGTGGGGAAGATCTTCAATCACATTAATACTACACAGACTTATGGAGAAGGGAAAAATTTATGACTAAACAAGAGATAGAGAGCATTATGAAATGCAAAATGGATAATTTTGATTACATTAAATTGAAAAGTTTTTGTACAAACAAAGCCAATGCAACTAAGATTAGGAGGGAAGTGGAAAATTGGGAAAGAATTTTTACATCCAGTGTCTCTGACAAAGGCCTCATCTCTAAAATATACAGGGAACTGAATCAAATTTATAAGAATAAAGTCATTCCCCATTTGATAAATGGTCAAAGGATATGAACAGGCAGTTTTCAGAGAAAGAAATTAAAGATATCTACAGTCATATGAAAAAATGCTCTAAATCTCTATTGATCAGAGAAATGCAAACCAAAACAACTCTTAGGTACCACATTTCTCCTGTCAGATTGGCTAACATGTCAAAACAAGGAAATGATAAATGTTGGAGAAGATGTGGGAAAATTAGAACACTACTGCATTGTTGGTGGAGTTGTGAACTTATCCTACCATTCTGGAGAGCAATTTGGAACTATGCCCAAAGGGCTATAAAAAATGTGCATACCCTTTGACCCAGCAATACCACTTCTAGGGCTATATCTCAAAGAGATCGTACAAGGGGAAGAAGGAGCTGTATGAACACAAATATTTATAGCAGCTCTTTTTGTGGTGGCAAAATCAAGAGGATGCCCATCAATTGTGGAATGGCTGAACAAATTGTGGTATATGGATGTAATGGAATACTATTGTTCTATAAGACATGAGGAGCAGATGGACTTCATAAGAACCTGGAGAAACATATGATCTGATGATGAGTGAAGGGAGTAGAAACAGAGAACATTGTGCACAACCACAGACACATTGCTTCTGTGATGACTAATTTTGATAGACTTGGCTCTTCTCAAAAGTGCAAAGTTCTAAGACAGCTTCAAAAGACTCATGGTGAAAAGGCTATCCACATCCAGAGAAAGAATTATGGAGTCTAAATGCAGATTGAAGCAAACTATTTGCTATCTCTCCTTTTTAAATTTGATTTGATTCTTGGTTTTGTTTCAGCTTTCTCATGGTTCATTTCATTGGTTATAATTCTTCTTTACAACTTGATTTTTGGGAAAATAAGCTTGATGTGACTCTAGGATTCTTTAAGTATATCATCACATCATAGGCAAAGCATGATAACTTTGTTTCTTCTTTGCCTATTCTAATTCCTTCAATTTGTTTTTCTTCTCTTATTGCTAAAGTTAACATTTCTAGTACCAAATTGAATAAGAGGGGGGATAATGGACATCCTTGCTTCACTCTCAATCTTATTGGACATGCCTCTAGTTATCCCCATTACATATAATGCTTGCTGATGGTTTTGGGTAGTTGCTTCTTATCATTTTAAGGAAAAATCCATTTATTCCTATGCTTTCTAGTGCTTGTAAGAGGAATGGGTGTTGTATTTTATCAAAAATTTTATCTCCATATTGCTTCTATGCAATCTGATGAGCTGAAGCCACCAACCAGCTTAACATCCTGTAGTATTCAATCAAAGAAGCAAGAATGGGTGAATATAAATGGCTAGACATGGAAATATTCTGGATGTCATCTCCTTTGAATCTAATTCAACCAAAGAAACCAAAATGGCATGCTTATTTCAAGTGGTACTAGATGTGGGTACAGATCAGCAAATTTGTTTAAATCTATATACAAGTCAATATTATTATTTAAAAGAGGCAGTGTGATGTGGTAGATGGAGTACATGGATTAAACTAGGTGAGATCTACGTTCAAATTGTATTTTTGATATGTAATAGCTATGTGACCCTGACAAGTCACTCTAGATGTCTCAAATACTTCCTTTGCAGATTGTCACCTGATAAAGGGAGTTCCCGTGCAGGGAATTCCCCATACTAAAAAAAAAATCACAGATTCTTTTAGGATTCACTTGTCATCAAAATAAAATAAAGCAAACTATGCTTTTATTTTAGTAAACATGCTTTATGTATCCATTTAGTTGGAATTTAGGGTATAATAGAAATAAAGATAGCATCTTTTAAAAAGGTTTAGTTTATTATATCTTATTTTAAATCTTAGTGTGGCATTGATAGAATTCAAAGGTTAGATGGCTAAAAGTTGGAGAATTACATAATGGATACTCCATAAATATTTGGTGAAGGACATCACATTTGCACATACACACACACACACACACACACACACACACACACACATTTTTCACTATAATTTAATAACTGTGGAGTGAGTAGATGTTCAAAGGACTACACCAGGTATCATAATGCATTTATACTTTTGCTCCAGAAAAACTGGACTCCTTACCATCTCTCATACATACCCCCATGATTTCCTGGCTCCATGCCTTTGCTCATGATGCTTCCAAAAGTCTAAAATGCTTTAAACCTATCCTTTCTGCAGTTGCATTCCTACCCAGCCTATAAAGTCTCAATGAAATGACACCTCCTCCAAGGAGTCTTTCCTGGTTCTCCCAGTCAAAAATAACCTTTTTCTCCTTATATTTTATATTCCACTTTGCATGAACCTCTTTTGTTCACTCACCATATTTTATTCTGAATTTTTGTATGTATATCAACACAAACATATATAGATACACACATATACATATACATATATCAGGCAATTGACAATATTTATTAAATGTCTATATGCCTTATATGGTGGTGGGCGTTGGGAGTATAACGCAAAGTTGATGGGGTTATTAAATTAGAAGAGTGCTTTTGCTATAATTTACTAAGATTTTAGCAAAACTGTGGATTAAGAATTGCATTAGTCTTATGAAGGAGCTAGAGGGCTATGTATTAGGCAGTAATATAATGGTTCTTCAGTTGATTTAGTTGTGTCTGACTCATTTAGGGTTTTCTTGGCAAAATACTGGAGTGATTTATTATTTCCTTCTCCAGCTCATTTTACAGATGAGGAACTAAGGCAAAAAGAGTTAAGTGACTTACCCAGGGTCACACAACTAGCAAATGTCTGAAGCCAGGTTTGAACTCACAAAGATAGTGAATCTCCCTGACTCCAGGACTAGTGCTCTATCCACTCTGCCACATTGCTGCTTGGTAATATAATTAAATGGATTCAAAACTTGGGTGGCTGATATGTAATATCTGTGTACCCTGGGCAAGTCTTTCAACCTCAAAAATACTATTGACAGTAGACCTGCCAGTTCTTTCAGTACCAGAGTTCTGGTGCAGTTTGCTTGGTCCAGGTGACTTGAATTTATCATGGGAAGCTAGACATGCAGGTAGGTACTTCTTTTTTATCTCCTGAGTTATCTTGGATATCAACTCCCTGTTACTCATTTTTATTTGATCATTTTCAATGCAAAGATAATTCTCAGCAGAGGAAAAAAAAAGAAATAGAAATAAGAATTGAGTAGGTCTATGTCCTCTCTGTTGTCAATTGTTGTAGTGTCATCCACATGAAAGTAAAGGTCCTGCCCCTTGTTTGAGTCTCCTTTTCTTTTAACCAATAAAATGAAAGACAGAAAAAAAAGACCAAATACCACATTGCCTTTTGTTATCCCTGGCTTTCCTCCAGTCTCAGCACATTCTGAGGTTTAGCATTACTGACACAATTTGTTGATATCTTTAAAATTTTTATCATAGGAGCCAAGATGGCAGCTGGAAAGCAGGGACTAGCATCAGCTCCCCTCCAAGTTCCTCCAAAAACCTATAAAAAATGGCTCTGAAGTAATTCTAGAACTGCAGAACCCACAAAATAGCAGACGGAAGCAGGGCTCCAGCCCAGGACAGCTTGGATGGTTGCTGGGTGAGGTCTATTGATCACGGAGCTGGGAGCAGAGCAGAGCAGAACCTAGCCTGGGCGGTGGCAGGACCAACAGGACTGGGAGCTGGGTGGAACAGGCCCTAGCACCCGGAATCAGTGAGCTGTGGCAGTTGCCAGACTTCTCAACCCACAAACACCAAAGACAACAGAGAAGAACTGCAGAACCCACGAAATAGCAGAGGAAAGCAGGGCTCTAGCCCAGTACAGCCTGGGGGGTCTCTGGGTGAGGTCTATCACACACAGAGCTGGGAGTGGAGTGGAGCAGAACCCAGCCTGGGCAGCGGCAGGACCAACAAGACTGGGAGCTGGGCTGAATAGGCCTTAGCACCCGGAATCAGTGAGCTGCTGCAGTTACCAGACTTCTCAACCCACAAACACCAAACACAACAGAGAAGGTTAGTGGGAAAAGATGCTGGGGACAGGGGTATAGAGTTTGGGGTTCAGCCACCACCTCCGGGGCAGCAGAGGTGGGGCAGCTACAGAAATACAGTTGCAGTTGCTTCCAGCCCCAGGCCCACCTGGTGGGAGGACTTAAGTGGCGGATCAGAGCAGGAGTGCAGAGCCTGCATAAGATCTGAGTCTAGTCCGGGTTGGCAGTTCTTGGGGAAGGAGGAGTGCTGGTGTAGCAGAGCTGGCTGTATAGAAATAGCTCTGAAAAAAGTGGCACATCCCCCCAAGGTTGGAACAAAGTACTCTTTACTCAACAAGCAGTCATACCCTGACAAAAAACTCAAGAGTCAAATAAGCTGGCTGGGAACATGGCCAGGCAGCGAAAACGCACCCAGATTCAGTGTCAGACCTTGGAATCTTTCTTTGGTGACAAAGAAGACCAAAACATACAGCCAGAAGAAGTCAACAAAGTCAATGAGCCTACAACAAAAGCCTCCAAGAAAAACATGAACTGATCTCAGGCCATGAAAGAGCTCAAAAAGGATTTGGAAAAGCAAGTTAGAGAAGTAGAGGAAAAATTGGGAAGAGAAATAAGAGTGATGCAAGAAAACCATGAAAAACAAGTCAATGACTTGCTAAAGGAGACCCCCCAAAAATACTGAAAAAAATACTGAAGAAAACAACACCTTAAAAAATAGACTAACTCAAATGGCAAAAGAGCTCCAAAAAGCCAAGGAGGAGAAGAATGCCTTGAAAGGCAGAATTACACAAATGGAAAAGGAGGTCCAAAAGACCACTGCAGAAAATACGATCTTAAAAATTAGATTGGAGCAAGTGGAAGCTAGTGACTTTATGAGATATCAAGATATTATAAAACAGAACCAAAGGAATGAAAAAGTGGAAGACAATGTAAAATATGTCATTGGAAAAACCACTGACCTGGAAAATAGATCCAGGAGAGAGAATTTAAAAATTATTGGACTGCAGTGATATAGCTGGGTCAAAGGACATGAACAATTTAATAATTTTCAGGGAATTATTCCAAATTGTTTTTCCAGAATGGCTGGACCAATTCATAGCTCCACCAAAAGTATATTAATTTACCTGTTTTCCAATAGCCCCTTCAATATTTGTCAATTTTATTGTTTTCTTTACTAATCTAATGGGTAGAACCTCAGAAGTATTTTAATTTGCATTTTTTCCTATCATTAGTGATTTGGAGCATTATTTTCATATACTGTTGATAGTTTGGATTTCTTCCTTTGAGAACTACTTGTTCATATCCCTTGATCATTTATAAATCAGGGGAGTGACCTTTACTCTTATAAATTCCATATATATGTCCATGTGTGTGTGTTAGAAATACAACCCTTACATAAGTAACTTATTAGAAATATTTCCCTACCACCCCCCATTGTTTAACAGTTTCCTTTTCCCTTAATTGCATTTGTTTTATGTATATAAAACTTTAACATTTTCTGTAATTAAAATCATCCATTTTATCTTCTGTATTCTTTTCTATCCCTTATTTGTTCATGAACTCTTTTTCTATTCATAGATGCAAAAGGAAATTTCTTCCTTACTCCTTTAATTTATCTGTCCTGTGAACTGATTATAATATATGATATTAAGTGTTTGTCTAAAGTAAACCTATTTTCTGCCTCTGATGTCCAGTTTTCCCTGTGTTCTTTGTTGAATAATAGTAGGCTAGTAGGTATATTTTCTTCTGTATGCTGTGTATTTACTCTGTTCCACTGATGGACCACTTATCTCTTAGCCAGTTCCAAATCCTTTTACCGATTACTACTTTGTAGTATGGTTTGACATTGGTAACTGCAGGGGCCCTTTCCTACCCATTATTTTTTTGTTATTTCTCTTGAGATTCTTTACTTTTTGTTCCTCCAATGAAGTTTGTTTCTTTTCCCCCATAGGTAACTAAAGTAACCCTTTAGTAGTTAATTGGTATTGGTATGGAATAAAGCAATTTGGGTGGAATTTTCATTTTATATTGGTTTGGCTTATTTCCCTAAGAGTGTTTTGTAGTTACATTTATGTGTAGTTTTACAGTCACATGTGTTTTGATAGGTAGAGCCCCAAGTATTTTATTCCTTCTGTATTAATTTTAAATGGAATTTCTATCTCTTCTGAGTGAGGCATTGTGATTTTTTTTCTTTTTTTGGTGATATACAAAAATGTGGATGACTTATGTGGATTTATTTTATATCCTACAACTTTGCTAAAGTTATTATTTCAATTAGCTTTTAGTTGGCAAATATTTGTAAAAGTGATAATTTTGTTTTCTCTTTGTGTTTATTTCCTCTATTTCTTTTTCTCACTTTTTTGCTGTAACTAGGATTTATAGCACTATAGCAAATAATAGTGGTGATAATGGATATCCTTACTCTATACCTGATCTTATTAGAATGGCCTCTGATTTACTCCTATTACATATAATGTTTGTCCTTGGTTTTAGATGAATCCTACTTACCACCTTAAGGGAATGTCCATTTATTCCTGTTTGCTAGTTGTTGTTATCATTTTAAGAACAGTAATCAGTGTTGTTTTGTCAAAAGCTTTTTTTGTAACTATTGATATTAATACATTATAATTTTATATTATTAAAAAGGTCAGTTGTATGTGTATATGTGTAGTTTTATAATATTAAAGCCATCTTTAGCTCCTTGTATCAATTCAATCTAGTTATAGCGTATAATCTTTGTGATATGTTGCTGTTGCTACTATGATATTATGTTATTTAAAATTAGTATTCAATGTTCATTAGTGCAGGACTTCTCACATTGTTTCTATTCATGACTCCTTTTCCTATTTTGACAGTTGTGTGGCCTGAGGGCATATGTAGTGCAAAGTGTCCATGCTTTGTGTTCAGAACCAAGGATGCAGCGAAGTTGTGTGACGCAACATAGCAAAGAGCTTCCAGAAACACCTTGGATTTATTACGCGTTTGATTTTTAATTAATTTTTGGTTGTTTCACATTCAGAAAACTTTTACTGTTGCCAAATTTTTCGCAATCCCATATGGGGTTGTGACTGACAGTTTAAGAAGTGCTGCATTAGTGAATACTGTAAGTAAAATTCTGTTTCTGTTTCAACTCTTCCTTAATTAGGTATGAAGATGATATCTGCATCATTAAAAAGATTTCATAGCATCCTTTGTTTTCCTGTTTTAACAAACAGTTTATGTAATATAAGAATTGTTTGAATATCTAATAGAAATATATTATAAATCCATCTGGTCCTGGTACTGTGTATTTTAGGCATTCATTCATGTCCTCTTCAATTTCTTTTCTTGAGAATGGGCTATTTAAATTATCTGTTTCTTGTTCGAATGCCAAAAATCTTGGCATTTTATATTATTTTTGCAAATATTCACGTATTTTATATTCACTTATACTTCTTTTCCCCACCTCCCACCCTTTCTTTACAAAGAGCAATAAACATGGTAAGAAGGGAATGTTCCCAGGACTGCCCCTCTGTGCTTGACACAATCAACCTCTGCTCCCTGTCCCTCTCCTTTTTTCCTTCCTCAGGTCCCAATAACAGTATATCATTTCTCTTTTCTTTCACTTTTTGAACCTCTTTTCATGATCAACCCTCCAAAGTCAAAGTCTGAATCTATTTATCTCTTATTCGTTGCTCCTGTTTTCCTGTTCTTTGCTGTTCCCTTGTTGCACTAAATGCAATTCTGCACCAAAGTCTTGTCTCCTGTGTTTGTTCTATATTCCTTTAATTGGTTCAGATGAAAGTGAAGTTCGAATGATACCTAAATCCCCTTCCACTTTGTTTTTATAGTCCTTCATCTGTGTACTCCAATTATATGAGACAGGTTCTTCACTCTTACTTATCCTTTCTTCCATAGAGTATTTCTTTCTCTCCTCCATTTCATCAAAATATAACCAAATGATTCCCAGGCCATTTGATTAGTTTAATATTTTCTATGACCCATAGTAACATTAGGATTTTGAGGAGACACTAGTATTATCTCCTCTTCTCCATTCTATAGAATGTAAACACCGCACCCTTGTTTAGTCCCTTCTGATTGCTCACTTGTCTTTACTTTTTTTTATTTTTCTCTTGACTCATATTTGTATTTCAAAATTTCTACTTGGCTCTAGTCTTTTCTTTTCTTATCATGAATACTTGGAAGCCCTCTATTTCACTAAAAATCCATTTTTTTTCACCCGAACAATTATACTTGGTTTTTATGGGTAAGATTTTCTTGACTAGAAGCCTATATATTTGCCTTTTGGAATATTGTATGCCAAGATCTCTCATCTTTTATAGTGGCATCTGCTAGATCTTGTGTGATCTTGACTATCCTTCATTGGTACTTGAACACTTTTTTTTGTCTACTTACAATATTTTTTTTTGACTTGGAAACTCAGGATTTTAGCAATGCAATTTCTGTGGATTTTCATTTGGTGTTTCTTTCAGATAGTGACTAGCAGGTTATTTTAATTTTCATTTTATCCTCTAGTTCTTATAGATCTGGGCAGGTTTCCTCCATGATTTCTTGAAATATAACATCCAGGTTCCTTTTCATTGGTCATTGCTTTCTGATACTTCAATATTTCTTAAATTTTCTCTCTTTGATTTGTTTTCCAGGTGAGTTCTTTTTTAAATGAGATACTTTTACATTATCTTCTATTTCTTTATTTTTCATCTGACTTCATTTTTAATTTCCATTTGGTCCTTTCTAATTTTCTGGAAATTTATTACTTGAATAAGGATTTGTAATTCTTGTACTAAGCCATTAACTCTTCTTCCAAATCTTTCTTCCAAACTTTCACAGACAGCTAAAATTTGACTTTCCATAAAGAATTCTGAAGGAAATCTGCATTCCAAAAAAACTTTATCTTAACTTTACTGAACAATACTGGTTCTCTCTCTCTCTCTCTCTCTCTCTCTCTCTCTCTCTCTCTCTCTCTCTCTCTCTCTCTCTCTCTCTCTCTCTCTCCCTCTCTCTCTCTTTCTCTCCACCTGCCCCTCAACTTAGTGCTCAGTAGCTTCCTCCCCCTCCAAAAAAAAAAAAAACCTAAAACAAAACTCCTCCAAGTGAAAGCAGAAGAACCAGCAGGGGGGTGAGTGATGGGCTCTGCCACATTGGGGGCTTGACTTGAGACCTCTGGGCAACAAGAGAAGAGACCTTTGCCCTGCTATGCCCACCCACCTGCCTGTCTCCCATCCTCTCCTGTCTGTGTCCTTGTGTCCTCAGTATCTACTCTGCCTCCCTACCCTGTACACTCTTCCTTTATTTTCTGGCCAGCCCACCATGAGGCCAGCTCTGGATCCTCCTGTTCCTCCTCCTGCTTGCTGCTTCACTGGTCCTGGCCCCCAGGTGGCCTTGAACCTTTTGCTGGCCCCTTTTCTAGCATGTGTCCCCAACCTGCCTTCCTCCCTCCCTTCCTCATTTTGGCTGGCAAATTAGCATTATGTAAAAACTGATTTATGTAGAAGACTGCAGAATGGTCTGCTTATGTAAAGTGAGAACTGTTTGTGTGTGTGAGTGTGTGTGTGTGTGTGTGTGTGTGTGTGTGCATCTTGTACATCTTGATAATACCCAAATATTTGAGGTCTTGGCATTATTGTAATGGATATTTTTCTTTTAGTTTCCCTTTTTTACCTTCACTGAGCTTTTTTATTTTATTGGGTTTTTCTAGACATGGAATTGTACCATTCAAAGAGATAGTTTAACCTCATAGCTAATACTTATTTCATCTATGCTTTACTTGCTTTCATTCCTTCATGCTTCTGCTATTGTCAACATCTCTAAAACAATGTTGAACAGGAATCAAGACAACCTTGATTTACACCTATCATTAGTGAAATTGCTTCTAGTGTTCCTTCATTGTATATAATATTCATTTAAATATTTTTTCCATTTTAAAGAAAAATCTTCCTGTTCTGATGTAGTTAACATAAATGAATGATGCATTTTATCCAAGGCTTTCCCTGAATCTAATAATATAAAAAAGTAATCAAGTTTTTTGTCTGTTCTTGGCATGGTGTAGTATATTGATTATTTACTTGCCTAAACTTGCCTTCATTAAAAAAAAACTCTATTTGGTAAAGATGTATAATTTTTAGACATTTTTTCTGTATTCTATTTTCAAGCTTCATTAAGAAAGATAAAAATTATATTACAAAGTATGTCAATCAGGATCATAGTAGATTTCTCAAGCAAGATGAAGAAAAATCAGAGTAATTAGAATAAGCATATATAAAACTAACATGCATGGGGGGCCATGAACCTAGAAATATCTACCTTAAAAAGCTTGGCCTGTTGTATAAATAAAAGCATTAAATCTTGGGTTCTTCCTCAGTAGGGTTCAATGACCTTTTTTTCTATTTGTAAAGTGTCATTTTTTTTCAGTTAGTTACAGGAAATTTTCTTGAAAAATTTCAAGCTACATGGGATTCAAATTATTTTGTTTTTTTCCCCATTTTTTTTCTGCTGTATGAGTAATCCTGAGACAAGTATGCCTTGATCCGTGTCCATTTTCATTTTCTCTCATTCTTTTTATATTTCAATCATTTTCTGAATCTTCCTCCCTCATCAATCTGCCTTGTCCATTATTCTCTTTCCTTCTCTATTATTGGTTGCTCCTACTAATTTTTAAATATTTTCTATAATATTCATGGTATACTGAGTGGTAACATAGTGGATAGAAAACTGCCCTTCAAGTTGGCTTTGAAGCCAGGAAGACTGGGGCTCAAGTCAAATGTCTCTGTCTTAAATACTGTCAGTATGACTCTGAGCAAGTCATTCAATGTCCCTATGCTTTAGGTAGCTCTCTAAGTCTGTAAATTAAGAGTAATTGCTAATCTTCTTTAATGGAGGGAATTTCTTCATCTAAGACTTCTCTGTATCAACAAATCACAGGTCTGGTCTTTATCCTATTATATCCCCCATATTGGTCATTAAACAAAAAAGTATTTTCTAACAGTCTTTTAAATCACCTTTTATTAATTTTAGTTTTAATTATTCCCATACTTTAAATCAAAAAGATTCTTCACGTTCTGTACTTTTCTTATTAGTGTTCTTAATTTATTAAATATCTCTAACTTTGAAGTATCAAAGTTCATTTTTTAATTTCATTAATATGCTATTTATTTATTTGAAGATTTCCTTGATGATATTTTGTCTTGTTTCTTTTTCCATCTGAGTTGCATCTTGTACTTTGGATGATTCAGTTGCTCTGTGGTATATTATTTTTTGTTTCATTGGCACTGTTCTTCACTTTGCTCATTTTCTATTTTGGTTGGTTTGTATTTTCATGTGTGGTTTCTCAGCTATTTTTCTTCTCTTTGGTCTTTCTATTTGTTGCCTTTTGAGGGGTAAGTGAGGAGACTGGTTCTCTTTGAACCTCTCACATCTGAGTCACTTTTGGCTGGAGAACCTTTCCCTGAACTTTTTGAAGTCAGCTTTTCTAAAGTTTGAGCTACATGTATGATTATGCCCAATGTTCCCTTCCCTTGCTATTTTGAACTCCCAGATGGCATGGTCAATTTCTTCCAAGGTTCCTATATCACTCCCACATTGCCAAACAGCTCTTCCTTGTTGATCTGAATGAAGTCAAGAATAGCAGTCCCTCTCATTGCTTCTTCCTTTACTTACTGACATTTTTTGCTTGGGGGCTCAGAATTTAAATTTATTCCAGTGGGTGGAAGCACTTATGTGGCCTTGAGCTATTTAAATGTTAACTGTTCATTTGTCCTTTAGTATATAATGTTTCTTTTCCCAATATGGGCTACATCATTTACCCTCTTGGGAAACTAAGTGTGCACACACACAAACACACACATAAACACATATATGTATACATGCACATATGTGTATATATATAGATACATGCAAATATATAGCTAATTAGCATTAATCCATATATTTTAACAATATTCTAATAACCACTTTTTCAGATTGGAATCTTTGTAATGTTTTGAAGCCGGGTACAGTCACCACTATGCCATCAACAGACAAGGTCATTGGGATAACCTCACCATCTATAGGGAATCTTTGCTCCATTTGGCCTCTGCACTGGATACCTTCCATGAGAGGGGCAAAAAGCTTTGGGTCTTGTCTGTTTCTTTTATATCTCATTTAATATTAATAATCAGAGGGAGGGGGGTGGAGCCAAGATGGCAGCTGGAAAGCAGGGACTTGCCTAGGGCTCTCCCCCAGGACCTTCCAAACACCAATAAAAATGGCTCTGAACAAATTCTAGAATTGCAGAACGCACAAAATAGCAGAGGGAAGCAGGGCTCCAGCCCAGGACAGCCTGGATGGTAGCTTGGTAAGGTCTATTGTGCACGGAGCTGGGAGCAGAGCTGAGCAGAGCCCAACATGGGCTGTGCCCAGACCAACCAGACCAGGAGCCAGGCAGAACAGGCCCTAGCACCCTGAATCAGTGAGCTGTGGCAGTTAACAGACTTCTCAACCCACAAACACCAAAGACAACAGAGAAGGTTAGTGGAAAAAGCTGCAAGGACAGAGTGAAAGGAGTTCATGGTTCAGCCACTGCCCCAGGAGCAATGGAGGTGGTGCAGCTACGGAATGATAGCTGCAGTTGCTTCCAGCCCCAGGCCCACCTGGTGGGAGGAATTAAGTGGCAGATCAGAGTAGGAGGGCAGAGCCTGCTTAAGATCTGAGTCTGGTCTGGGCTGGTGGTTCTTGGGGGAGAAGGAGTACTGGTGTGGCAGAGCTGGCTGTGTAGAAATAGCTCTGAAAACAACAGCTCATCCCCTCAGCTTGGAACAAAGTACTCTCTACTCTACAAGCAGTTATACCCCAACAAAAAATTCAAGGGTCAAGTAGTTGGCTGGGAACATTGCCAGGCAGCAAAAATGGACTCAGATTCAGACTCAGACATTGGAATCTTTCTTTGGTGACAAAGAAGACCAAAACATACAGCCAGAAGAAGTCAACAAAGTCAAAGAGCCTACATCAAAAGCCTCCAAGAAAAACATGAACTGGTCTCAGGCCATGGAAGAGCTCAAAAAGGATTTGGAAAAGCAAGTTAGAGAAGTAGAGGAAAAAAATGGGAAGAGAAATGAGAGTGAGGCAAGAAAACCATGAAAACAAGTCAATGACTTGCTAAAGGAGACCCCAAAAAATAATGAAGAAAACACCTTAAAAAATAGACTAACTCAAATGGCAAAAGAGCTCCAAAAAGCCAATGAGGAGAAGAATGCCTTGAAAGGCAGAATTAGCCAAATGGAAAAGGAGGTCCAAAAGACCACTGAAGAAAATACAACCTTAAAAATTAGATTAGAGCAAGTGGAAGCTAGTGACTTTATGAGAAATCAAGATATTATAAAACAGAACCAAAGGAATGAAAAAGTGGAAGACAGTGTGAAATATCTCATTGGAAAAACCACTGACCTGGAAAATAGATCCAGGAGAGATAATTTAAAAATTACTAGACTACCTCAAAGCCATGATCAAAAAAAGAGCCTAGATATCATCTTTCAAGAAATTATCAAGGAGAACTGCCCTGATATTCTAGAGCCAGAGTGTAAAATAGAAATTGAAAAAATTCACCATTGCCACCTGACAAAGATCCCCAAAAGAAAACTCCTAGGAATATTGTCGCCAAATTCCAGAGCTCCCAGATCAAGGGGAAAATACTGTAAGCAGCTGGAAAGAAACAATTTGAGTATTGTGGAAATACAATCAGAATAACAAAGATCTGGCAGCTTCTACATTAAGGGATATAAGGGCTTGGAATATGATATTCTGGAAGTCAATGCAGCCAGGATTAAAACCAGGAATCACCTACCCAGCAAAAGTGAGTATCATGCTCCAAGGCAAAATTTTGATTTTCAACAAAATAGAGGACTTTCAAGCTTTCTCAGTGAAAAGACCAGAGCTGAATAGAAAATTTGACTTTCAAACACAAGAATCAAGAGAAGCATGAAAAGGTAAACAAGAAAGAGAACTCACAAGGGACTAACTAAAGTTCAACTATTTTGTTTACATTCCTACATGGAAAGATGATGTGTATAATTCATGAGACCTCAGTATTAGGGTAGCTGAAGGGAATATACATACATACATACATACATACATCCATATATATATATATATATATATATATATATATATATATATATATCTGTGGAGAGAGAGAGAGAGAGAGAGAGAGAGAGAGAGAGAGAGAGAAAGGGCACAGGGTGAGTTTAATATGAAGGGATGATATCTAAAAAATAAAATCAAATTAAGGGATGAGAGAGGAATATATTGAGAGAGGGAGAAAGGGAGAGATAGAATGGGGTAAAATATCTCACATAAAAGTGGCAAGAAAAAGCAGTTCTGTTGGGAGGGAAGAGGGGGCAGGTGAGGGGGAATGAGTGAATCTTGTGCTCATTGGATTTGACCTGAGGAGGGAATAACATACACACTCAATTGGGTATCTTACCCCACAGGAAAGAAGGAGGAAGGAGATAAAAAAGAGGGGACAGTAAGAGGGAGGGCAGATGGGGGAGGTGTAATCAAAAGCAAACACTTTTGAAAAGGGACAGGGTCAAGGGAGAAAATTGGATAAAGGGGGATAGGATAGGAAGGAGCAAAATATAGTTAGTCTTTCACAACATGAGTGTTGTAGAAGGGTTTTGCATAATGATACACATGTGGCCTATGTTGAATTGCTTGCCTTCTTAGGGACAGTGGGTGGGGAAGGAAGAGGAGAGAGAATTTGGAACTCAAAGTTTTAAAAGAAGATGTTCAAAAAAAAGTTTTTGCATGCAACTAGGAAATAAGATATATAGGCAATGAAGCATAAACATCTATCTTGCCCTACAAGAAAGTAAGGGAAAAGGGGATGGGGGGGAGTGGGGTGACAGAAGGGAGGGTTGACTGGGGAATGGTGCAATCAGAATATATTCCATCTTAGAGTGGGGGGAAGGTAGAAATAGGGAGAAAATTTGTAATTCAAACTCTTGTGAAAATTAATGCTGAAAACTAAAAATATTAAATAAATAAATAATGATTTTAAAAAATAATCAGAGAGTAGTCATCCCTGCTGTCATATGTTTCAAAAATATTTTATGGTTTTGAAATATGCACTGGTAGGGTTGAAACTGGCACAGAGCAACCAGGGCTGTACCATAGATGCCAACGTACTAGTGGATGTGCTTTATGACCACCCCTACCACAAAAATATTTCCTCCTTCCATAAAGGCAATGATGTGTGTCTAAGCCTATGAGACTGGGGTTTGATAATGAGTGAGAAGATAAAGCTTAAGGGAAGACAGCTTTCTCCATTTTTTGATAAACTAGGACTTGGGATCATTATTTAATGAGCTTTCTGTATTTGTGGGAATTTATGAGGCAATTTCCTATCATTCCTTGTAGAATGCATGTAATAGAGAATTAATAAGGAAACAGGTTAAATGGTAGACTGAAGTGTAGGGGTTTGAGGTGTTATTTGACCTTTCTCCATGAGATTGCTGCGACCTACCATATGGATGTTCTATCACCACCACTTTTGAGTAAAAAATATATTTTGTGATTATCAAATCTTTTTGACACTCTTCCCTCTTACAGAGGGAATCAGTCCTCAAAGTTGAGTTGCCCACAGCATGGACCTCTTAAGTGTATACATAGTCTAATCCAGCTGCCCTCTCATCTTTGTTTTCTTTATTGTCATTTCTACTTACTCATACATCTAAAGGGGAACCTTGATTTTAGATCTCAAATGTGGTAGCTTCACTGCCATTTGACGGAAAAGAGTTTTTTCTTGAGAAATCTTGTCAGATGGTTTCACTCTTTCATCTCCTCATTTGATTCTCTCCAGTTTCATCCTTATAGGTCCTCAGGAGAAGCTGACATAGGTGGGTATTGCAAATCTTTCATCGAATTCTTTCTTTCCAGTATTTCCCACTGTTTGATGAATTGATACCATTCATAATTGTCCACCACTCTTTTGTGTGAGAGTTTATAAATGAGCAGTTTATAAACCAGTACTGGCCTTGAAAAGTTCAGTTTAAAAACTCACACAGGAAAAATTAAGTGGTTGGAAAATACTTATTGACCAGACTATGACATGAAATGGTAGACAACTCATACAGTTGGTCCATCAGTGTATGTATTTTGGACAAACATCAGGGATGGACCATAACTAAATGGGAGGAAAATGGGCTGGACTAGCTTTGAGAAATATGCAGGAAATTTAATGTCCCCTAAGCTCTGGAACTAACATTCATCTTTTGAAGATTTCAATTCTTTAGGTTATGCTGTACTGCTCCGGATTGCAGAACACCACAGTCAGTGAAGAATTAAGTTGAGTTAGTCCATGGAGCAATGGAGAGGTAAATGGTGATTGTATGTAGGCTACAGATTACTAACAATGAAGTAACACAGAAGTAATATAGGACAGGGTGTTAAGGCAATCAGACTTTTCCCTGTTCTTCCCTTTTGGGATGCTAAGACTATCAAGTCTCCCTTTTGTTTGAATGGGTGGGAAACATTTTAGCTGTCTTTGCCTTGGAATATTTCTCAGTTATTTATCAGCATTAAGACAATCAGGAGTCATTGACTTGTATATGATATGATCTTGGGGATGGGGAACTTTCACACACCCAGCCTGGGTGAGGTCAGAGCCCTCAGGGCTCCAAACAGAATATAATTGGGGAGAGCTTGGCATTTGACTTTTGGGGCACACTCATGGAAAAAGTGTTGAGAATCTGGGCAAGCCGTAACTGCCCCCCGGCTCTGTAATCCAGACCCGTTGGTTCTTCTCGGTAACTATGTATTGTGATTAGAATCAGACAAAGTCTGTCTGTTGATGTTTGTAATTTCTGTTTGCATTTGCCTTGAAGTTCATGGAACTGATCTTTTCCCTCTGAACTAAGTGAATGATATATGTATGTTTGATTAAACTGAGATCGTTAACCCCTTAAAGTTATTTTCCTTAATAAAGCAAATCAAAAGAACCTAGTTAGTGGCCTTCTATGTGCTGGTTGTTGTTGGTTTTATACAGCCACAGTAGTTGCTAGCAAGATTTTTGCTACAAGGGGCAGCTAGATGGTGTAGTGGGTAGAGTTCCAGGCCTGGAGTCAGGAAGACTCATCTTATTGAGTTCAAATCTGACACTTGCTAGCTATGTGACCCTGGGTACTTAACCCTCTTTGCCTCGGTTTCCTCATCTGTAAATTGAGCAGGAAAAGGAAACGGCCAACTGCTCCAGTATCTTTGCCAAGAAAACCTCAAATGGTGTCACAAAGAGTCAGATATAAATGAAACAACTGAACAAATACAAGACATTACCAGGAAGATGTTTGACTGGAAAAAAAGAGGTGAGCCAGTCACATCACAGGAGTGGGGATGACCTATGAAAAACCCAGTACTCAACTGGTGTCAATGCAATTTTAAGGGAACTAAAAGAAGGCATCCAGCATGTTGTGGGCATCCAGGGCTATCACCAGTCATCTTGACCTACTAGACTCTGAATGACTCTGGAGGAGAGAGTGAGGCTAATGACTTTGTAGAGCCCTGCCTCACTTAAATCTATTCACTTGCAAGTGAAGACATCACCCTTCTGATGTCATTGATCTTCGAGAATAAAGGATGAACAACAACAAACAACAGTCCTCTGTGAAGAATTTGTGGAAAGATGTGTTCAAAGGTCACATGTGATAAGAAGATATGCATGAATTGCAATCTGTACCAGTGAAAGGAGTAGCCACATTAATGAAACCTGGTTAAACCAATCTATTGAAGTACTAAAATATGGTTATTCCATAGACAAGTGAAATAGAATAAAACCTGAATTCTATGATAATTCATCCACAAGTTCCCATTAGTGTGTTTTCCATTGACAATTAGCAAGACTTCAATGAGTTGAGGGATTTATTAAGGTAGAAATAATAAGAACAGTTGATATAAAATGTCCTTTCCCTCAAAGTCTGGGGCATGTTTTCCCACGAGTACGCATAGTAGAGGCAGTTCTTACTATCAAGTACAATGGTGATGAGGCACCCATGTGGCAAGCAAGGAAGTCCTGTCCTGAGTCCATAGCCAGTGTTCTTCTCAGGTTCAAGAGGTCATGCAATTTGAAGTTGTTTCCTTCCTAGCCATCTTTCTATATTCACATTTGTCCATGCTTGTCTGCCTTGGGTGTCTCTCTGTTTGCAAATATATTCATTGTGTATTCTTTGTCTGCTGTTGGTCCAGTGGGTTAAGGCAGAGGGCGCAAGGGATGCAAGGAAGAAAGAGAGAGAAAGAGAGAGAAAGAAAGAGAGAGAGAGAGAGAGAGAAACAGACGGACAGACAGACAGACAGACAGACATTCTCTCTCATCTCAGGAGCAGTTTCTTCTCAGGAGTTTGGCTCAAACCAGAATCCTCTCAACTGAAGATTTTCTACCGCTAGACTGATCTTCTGATAGAATGAGATCACCACTGAACCAACTGCTTTTTTGATACAAAGGCCCAGAACTTTGCCCGATTCTTTTTAACTCCTCACAAGATGTTGCCTATTTGGCATAATTTGTCTTCAGCCAATAATGAAGCCCCTTTAATCTCCAAATTTTATGTATTTTTCCTTTCTGTGAATCTGAAACAGTGGAAAGAGCATTGAATTTGTAATCAGGGGCCTCAGGTTCAGATCTCGCTCCTGTCAATTACTATGTGTGTGATCTGGGGGAAGTTATTTCATCTCTCTGGCCCTCAGTTTTCTCATCTTCAGAATGAAGGAGTTGGATTAAATGAGCCCTAAGGTCATATCCAGATCTTAGATTCTGCGATTAAATGACAAATGTCAAATACACAGGTAATCTGGAATTCTTATTTTAATTATTATAGGATTTGCTCAAGTGAGTTACAGAGGGAGGATTTGAACCCGGTTCCTTAGACTCCAAGTCCAAGGCTCTTTCTTCTCTCCACTGCCCATTAATTGTAGTGTTTCTTTATACCAAACTCTGACAGGAGCTTCAATGTCACCAACATCTTTTGAATAGCTTAAAGAGCCTGGATGGTCCAACAACATTGAATAATAATAATCAGAATTAACCAAGATTGGACTGAAACCACAAAAGAATTTGGTAAAATTGCTGAATTATAATATTAACTTATATTTATATAGTTATTTATATTTTTTGAGAGTATGGTATAGGGGCTAGAGAACCGTTCTTGGAGTTAGGGAGAGCTATGTCCAAGTCTGCCTCTGCCACATACTGTCTGTGTGACCCCCAGGGGAATCATGTAACTGCTCAGTACTCCAGGAAACTCTCTTAAGATTGTAGAAAGCAGAGAGGTGCTCATCTTCACTGGTAGATGGAGTTTCATTATTGGATGTTCCCTGTACCAACAAAATTAAGGTCTCATCCCACTTATATTTTATGCAACAGTTCACATTCATGATTCCATTTGCTTCTCGTAAGACCCTTTTGAGAAATGTAGCAGAAGTATTGTTGACTTCATAGAAACGTGGAAAGGTTATGCCACTTGGTGGAGGCTACATAGCCAGAACACAACAGAGTTGGGACGTCAAGCCTAAGTCTTCCCACTCTAAATCCAATGCACTTTCTACTACACCAAAGCTGCCAAGTCACTATTTGTGTTTCCTTTAGAATTTCCAGATGGGACCAGTAGCTACTAGGTCTCTAGAAGTGCAGCACACAGAAACTTCCACAGTAAACAGAAACTAAATATGCCTTTTCTATTTCCATTCATTTGAGCCAAAGTATACATATTCAAATTGTTGAGTCACAAGTTGGTTTCAGTAAGGTTTTGTATATGTGTGCCCAAGATGCACCTAATTCCCCAGAAATACTATTCATTCCCCTTAAACATACAGACCACTTTTCATTGTTCTCTCAATGCTTCACTGGGTTTGTACTAGAATTTTGTTGCAAGAATTCAGCTAGCAGCTGCTGTGGGAGTGAAAGACCAACACAAGCACAACAACAAAAATGCTGCCAGCACAGGTTCTTTTGATCCACTTTACTAAGGAAAGCAATGTTAAGGGGTTAACAATCTTATTTCAATCCAACATACCAATATCATTCACTTAGTTCAAGGGAAAAAGCCAGCACCCTGAACTTCGGAGCAAATACAAACAAATTACAAATGTACATTATTAACAGACCAAATACAATTCATAGTTACCAAGAAACCAACATCTGGCTTCAGGAGCCAGGGAACTTATAACAAGGGCTGGCCTAGAGTCACGCGCCTCTCCTGCGGCTCAGAGCCCCAAGGGAGAGCGCCAATCTCTGGGTTTATATATCTTGTTCAGGGTCAAAGGTGAGTCACACATGTGACTCACCCACGTGACCTAAAAAAGACACAAAAATGCAACTTAAAGCCTCTGATGTCACAAACATGTCACTCAAACCCATGTAAACTAGGCTTTCCCTTGAGGCAAGGCAGTCATCAAGGACTCCTAATTTAATCAAGGAGACAAAGGCCAAACTCTTCAAGGGCACTTGATTGAATAAGTGTTAAAAGCCCAACTTAATTACCAATGCAAATTTCCAGAAACATTGGGAGAGATACAACTCCTACAAGTTGAGTTCAGTAAGGTTTTGTTTGTATGTGTATATGTATGTGTATGTATACATACAAATACACACACACACACACACACACACACACACACACACAGAAACACTGCTCATTCCCCTTAGACCTAAAGACCATTTTTCGTTGTTTTCTCTATACTCTAGTAGGTCTGTACTAGAATTTTCAGACAGGTTGGGAGAAATACAGTTCCTATAAGGACAACAGCTGCCTAAAGTTGCTTTTCATTCTATGGAGCAATACATACTGATGGCAAAAAGAATCCACACCACCATTCATGGCACTTAAAATAAGAAAATACAAAGAAAGCAGAATTCCTACTGAGGGCCACTTGTCATTCCACAAAACTTGCTTCTGTAATGTTTATAGCCCTAGTCAGTATCAGATGAACCTAAAGAATAGAAATCACTTTGAAACTATTTCTCTATTTTGATTGGTCTATGATTTCATCACATTTATAGAATTATTTACATTGTTTTTTGAGAGGCAGTGTGGTGTAGGGAATAGAGAACCAACCTTGGAGTGTGATCCTTCTTCTGATGCATATCATATCCTCCCTTCCTCGTCCTGTGTGACTTCTACCTGTGTCACTACATAAACATTCCATTCATGCAAAGCCCTAGAAACTTTCTTCTGACTCTTCAAATGTGTCATGATCCAAGGGTATCACTAAGCCTATTCATCCACCATCCTTAACTCAAAATACATGACTACCCACCTCCCCTAGTTGTAGCATATCCATGAGTCTTGCCATTGCTATCTGATGAACTAGAATTCTACTTCTTCTGAGGTGGTGAAATTCCATAATTCAAAACCATGGAAATTCTCAAAATGTAGTCTGAGGACCCTGGGAGTGGGAAACGTTTCCTGAGACCCTTTCAGGGGATATATGAGATCAAAGCCTTTTGATAATAATTCTAAGGCATTGTCTACCTGTTAAAATATTCCTCTATTTTTAAACCACATATTTGTATGGATTTTCTTTATGTGTTTCAACCAAAATAACCTATCATAACAGATTGAATGTAGGAGATAGGAGAATTCAGCTGTTTTCTATTAAACCAGAAATTTAAGAGATTTGTAAAAATATGGAAAATATTGCCACTTTTATCACTGTATATTTTTTTTGTTGTGGAAACCACAGTCATTTTTCTTTAAAAGTATGTTGTGTTAACATATAATAAGATTATTGTCATTATTTTAAATGAATTAATGTATATTTAAAATGTACCAGTTTTAATTTCTAATATGGAAAATATCGGTAGATGTAACCCATATAAACAAAAGCTCTTCTGGGTTTTTGATACTTTTTAGGTGTATAAAGAGGTCCTGAAACCAAAAAATTTGAGAACCGTTACCATATAGCATAATTCCAATATGTACTGAGGTAGCTAGGTGGCCCAGTGGACGGAGTGCCAGTCCTGGAGGTAGGAAGACCTGAGTTCAAATCCAGTCTCTGACACTGCATAGCTATGGGTCCCTGAATGGGTCACTTAAACTCTGCCTCAGTTTCCTCATCTGCAAAATGGAGATAATAGCCCCTCTTGCCTGGCACATAGAAAGTGCTATTTAAATGATAGCTTCTGTTGTTATTATTATATAGCAAGGACTTGTGATTTCATAAGTGTGTACTCCAATGCAGATTGTAAGCCATTTATAACTCATAGCCCCAGAAAGCTTCCTGGGACTCAGAGATTCAGTGTCTTGACAATGATCACACAGCTAGGTGTAAGAGGCAGGACTGAACTCCTGTTCTCCCTCTCTTTCTACCTCTTTCTCTGGAAACTGTAATCAAATCAATGCTGCCACTGCTCCTGGAAAGCATATATGAATGATTGCCTTGTTCTACTCACTGCCCTGTGTCCTCTCAGGCCAAAATACCCATCTCTGGCTGTCACTTCACCCTATGTGCTTTCTCTGTCCTTTAAGATATAAACTACTGGAGGGAATGGAGTGTTTCATTTGTGTATTTACATCCCCAGGCCTCAGCCCATTGCTTAGCACAAAGTGCTTTTTATTTCATTCATTCATCCATTCATTTCTTCATGCATTTATTCATGTCTTCCTGACTTTTTTACTCTGAGTCTAGGAGGTATGCACTGAACCATGTTGCCTCTCAGTGAGAGAATATTGATATTTAAAAGGTGGACTAGGGGAAGCTAAGTGTCACAATGAGCAGAGCACCCACCCTGGAGTCAGGAGGACCAGAGTTCAAATATGGCCTCAGATATTTACTAGCTGTGTGACCCTGGGCAAGTCACTTAACTCCAACTGGCTACAAATTAAAAAAAAAAAAGATGGGCTTTTGTGTCAGTGAGCAACCTGGAAACAGTGAAAGCACTATTCTGTTTCCCAAATCCAGCCTGACTTCTTCTACTTATTATACCCTGGGCTCTCCTCCTTGTTCGTTTTTAGTGCTTGTCCCATACGTATATCTTTCTATACTAATTCGATGAATTTTTGCGTCTCGAGAATAATCACAGAATCTGACTATCATTAGTTCAATGGTTTGTACTTCTTAATTACTAAAGTGACAGGAGTAAAGAGAATGAAATCTCCTTCCAGAACATCTGATTGTCCTTACTCTTACTGGATATCAATAATCCTGATTCCTGGAAGGTAGGAATATGGATCAGTATCAGTTCTAGAGTCTTAAACTGAAAGTCAAGGCCTCATTGCAATGAATGAAAGGGGTCGTAGTTGGCACACTCCATGCTTCTCACCACCGTTATTCCCATACTGATTTGTATCCAGGTCAGTAGTATTCCCAGCACTGGGGAAGTTGTTGTTGAATGGTTCCATGTCCCTAAAAAGAGGACTAATGAGGAAAAATAGATTCAGAGACAGGAGGTACAGTAATGAGGCTTGGGGCAAGAGAAACAAAATGAGAAAGGAAGGCCAAATTAAAACATCCTCTTACATTTACCTTTCCCATCACTGCTTCTTCTCCCTGATATTTCTGTCCTGGAGGTGCATGCATACATATAGACAGTGAAAGCCCACTGAAATCCTATCCATCCTTCATGGCTCAGCTCTAAAGTCGCCTCCTTTATGAGATCTTCCCTAGTGTTTTTCCTTTGACTCCTCAAAGCATCTTTTACCTCTTTTAGGTACCTAATTGATCTAGTTTTATTTTCATTGGGTTATATAATAACTGATTAATATTTATTCTTCATCTACTTTGATTTCTGTGTGGATTTTGAGACCAATCTCTTTCAAGTGACCATGTAATATTCTGTTACTTGATGCAACCAGCAATTTAAAGGCACTGGGAATACAAAGAGAGAAATGAAATAGCTTACATTGTTCTTGGTGAAACAATATGAACACAGAGAGATAAATTTAAATCATTTACGAAGTAAAAACAAAGTAATTTTTCCAGTGGAAGAAAGTGAGTACTAACAATTTGGGTGTTCTGGGAGATCCTCATATAAGAGGTTGCCAGGGAATTGAGCTTTGAAGGGAGCTGAGGATCCTGAGAAACATAGTAGAGATGGCATTATAGGCATGAAGGCCTGTACAAACGCCTGGGGGCAAGAGATAGGACGTCATATATGTCAAACAGCAATGCTATTTTTGCTAGAATGTGGATTGCATCGTTGGTGCAATGGAAGAACATTTTTAGGACCTAGCCATCAACGTACATATCATCAGCATATATCAACATGATCCATGCCCCCACAATGGCTAAGCTAGTTTATCTTTCTTTCAACAGTAATGGAACTACCCAGTCAATGAGCTGTTGTCAAGGATTCAGCAATCTTCTTTTTGGGTCTCTTCACTTCCTTGTACTCTATTCTCTCTTCCTTCTTTCTCCTGCCATTTCCTTTTGCAGGCTATTTCCACCAAGGAAAATTTTTGTGAGCTGATCTGGGAGAGTTACCACAATTTATAGTGTTGTTTCTATGGGAAAATGTGTTTTATGTTCTAAACAACCAACTTATAAGTAAAATTTGAGATGACACTTTGGGAGCTATCTCTATTTCTGCCTCTTAGAATTCCTCATTTCTTTTAAAGGTCACCTCAAGATTCATTTTCTACATGAAGCTTTTCCTGACCCTTCCCAATCACCTCCCCGCAACCACAAATATCTTACATTTATATCTTTATTTTGCATGTTTATTGTGCATACCTACATATGTGCATGTTGTCTCTGTGGATAGAATGTAAGCTCCTGGAGGGCAATGATTATTCCTTTTTGGTCTTCATATCCCCGATGCCTGGTATTAGTGCCTAGAACAAAACAAGCAATTGAGAAATACCTGTTGATTTACTAAATAATAGAACCAATGTTAAATAAGGCTGATCTTCCTTGAACCCTGTCCAGAGTGATTTAACAGAAGGATGTCATTTATTGCTGCTAAGTGATTTAATTAGATAAAGGAAAGATTTAGTGATATCAAAGTATGAACAAGTTATTATAAACTCTTTATCCATCCTTTTGCTGAAAACTGTCATCTCCTAAGCAACCCTCCTCTCCCACCTGTAAAGTCAATGGGGAATAAGATCTTCCCTGCCCATCAATAGGCCTCATGTGGATCCCATTAAGGGGAGCTTGCTTGCTTGTGGGAAGGCTTACACACCTTTTGTTAATTTCTAATTAGTCACAGAGCCTAAAGAGTATATATTCTGAGAGGTGAACTTTTGCTTTGGGGGCTCGCTTATGAGAAAGATGTTGCGATTCCCTGGTCGAAACTCTCAGTAGCCATATGTTCAGAGCTCCCCCAACTCCTCAGAGGTTAAAGCTCTCTCGATTCGGTGGTGGATGTAAAGCTTTAATTCAGGCAGTAGAGCCCTGTCTGTTGGTCATTGTTTCTCTTTTCTGTATTTCCTTTGTTTATATTTTATGTGATTAAAAAAGAAAGATTATTGACCCCTAAAACAGCTACCTTTCCTTAGTAAAGCAGATAAAAGAACCTGCACTAGCAGCCATCCTGGGTATGCCAGTGTGGTTGCTGTTATAACACCCATTAGAGTCCCAATAAAATTCTTTGATAAAGAAGGATGTCATTCACACACTTTCTCATCTACAAAGATGGCCTAGGGCCTATATCCTGGGCATTGTTTTTCTCTTAAGTAGCTAAGTGGCACAATGGATAGAGAGAATGTGTTGGGCCTTGAGTTAGGAAGACCTGAGTTCAAATCCAGCTCAGAGATGTACTAGCAATGTGATCCTGAACAAATCACTTTAATTTGCCCCAGTTTCCTTCACCATAAAATGAGGATAATGACTCCATTTATCTTTCAGGATTTTTGTGATGATCAAATGAGACAATATTTATAAAGATTTTAGCATAGTGCCTGGCACATAGTAGGCACTGTAAAATGCTTATTCCTTCCTTCCTCCTCTTATCTATTTACCATTTGAACATCACCTATTTAAAGTGTGGGGAGGAAGAGGAAGCTCACTGAATCTTAAGTAAGTTTTTTTTTTAAAAATCCATTAATCTCCCTCCATACACTTTCCTTTCTACCTGAATGCATTTGCATCTATTTCTGAAAGATTTCTTCTTAAGATTTCTTACCACATAAATTCTAAAGACGGGCTACCTGCCAAAGAGACAAATCTTTAGTGTGACGAGATTATAAGCTTCTTACAAATGGAGATTGTTTCATTCTTTATACTTTTATCCCCAGTCCCTAGTACAATGCCTAGCACATAGTAGGTGTTAAATAAAATTTTTTGATTGATTGATTGATTGAAGGCGCCCAGAGTTCTTTGTGGCTTTCCAGTAAGGAGTATCTGGATAAACATTTTCCCCATCCTGAAGCTTTGGTGCCCTCAAGAATCCCAGTATCTGAAGTCACAGAATCAGAAGACCTCCTAGTTCAAAGGAACCTCAGAGATTATTCTAGCCAAATTCAGATCTGAACTATAAACGTAGCCAAGTGGTCATCCAGCCCCTTCCTGAAGAGCCCTAAAGTAGAGGCCCTCCAGGATTTCCATTTTGGATTGCTCTAAGTTGGAGGGAGTTTTTCCTTATACCTAAATTTGTCTCTTTGTACCTTTTTTTCTATTTCTCCTGGTTCAGCCCTCTAAGACCAGACAGAACAACTTTAATCCCTCCCTCATATGACAGTTCTTTATATATTTGAAGACAGACTCATCTCGTTATTGTTCCCAGGTTCAATATCCTCTATTCCTCTAACCAGTTATCCTAAGGAATTAACTCCAGGTCCTTCATCATTCTGATTGTTCTCCCCTGGATACTTTCCAGCTCATCAATGTCTTTCCTAAAATGTGGTGGTACCAGAAATGAATACAGTCCTCCAGAAATATCCTCACTTGGGGCAGAGCAGAGAATCTATTACTTCCCTAGCCCTGGATACTAGGTGTTTCTTAGCAAAGCCTAAAATCACATTAACTTTTTTCCATCTTACACTCCAGGCCTGTTTCTGTCCTTCGGTAAACCTTTTTTAAAATTCTTTAAACTTCATTAGATCTACTTTAGTGCTCTAAGACTACTTTTAACAGAACTTGCTCTTAATGCTTTTAGAATGTTTGAAATAGACTTTTTGTATCATTTCTCCTCTTCCTGCTCTTTCCTGTCCTATGAATATCTTCTAGCTCCTGCTTTCCAAGCTTCCATTAGCATTTTAAGATGGTTACAGCGCCTTTGAGTTGTTTTAGCTCATTTTAGCATTCTAGAATTTATATATAGTTTTCACTGTTTGGCCAGTAATAGTATTTTTCAGTTGTCTTTAACTTTGTAATCTTGCTCATAGAAGGCCTTCGGTTTTCATTGGCTTGTAGGTAACCAAAAAACTCAAAAGAGCATTGAACTTGAAGTCAGGAAGACCTGAGTTCCAATCCTATCTAAACACTTACTAGCTATGTGCCCTGAGCAAGTTACTTAACCCCTCCTAGTCTGAGTTTTCTTATCTATAAAGTAGAAATAATCATAGCAACCACCTCATAGTGTTGTAGTGAGGATCGGATGTAAAATGCTTCGAAAAATTTAAAGCACTACGTAGGTATCAATGATGATGATGGTGTTAGCTTTAGCCTTGTTTTGGTTAATTTTCAGCATTTTTCTATTTTCGTGGATCCTTGAGTAAATAAGGGAGGTATATTTTGATCCACCTCACCTCGCTCAGTTAATATAGTCACAAGATCTAATTGCCGATGATGAACTATTAATGAATTGACAAGGTATTAGCAGCCTGTTTACCTGTTTTGAAGAATATATAATTCTATTTGGTTGATTTGGAAAGGAGTAATGTCATTGGACAAACAACGATAAGATATCTCTAGGTGCTAGCTAAAAAAGATGTACTTTGGAAGTTGGAGTCAGTTTTTAGACAGGAGATGCTAATTGAGGAAAAGTCAGCTGTCATTGGATGGATGGATGGATGGATGGATGGATGGATGGATGGATGGGAGAGGATTTTTTTTCTGCTCTCTCTTCCATCATTGGCCATGGCATCTTACTGTTTTTACTTTCTTTATTTACATCTTACTTGTTTTCAGAAGGAGAAACCATCCAGCAGTTAGAGAATCAGTTCAAGAGAGTTTCAGGCACAGATGAGGAAGACATTTTCCAGACAGACATGGTTACAGTGAGGTATCAAGGTCAGAAACAGTTTCAAGGAGCACGAACTCTCCCAGTAGAGGAGGTAAGGAGCTATGGACTCGATAGAGGAGAACCCTAGGAATTAAGACTTAGACCGTACAAGGATTGTGAATTCTAGCAGAACCAGAGTAATGAGTAGTCTAGGCCACATGTGTTATTTACATGTGTTCATCACTACCATTCTACTCTAAGTTTGTTTTCACTCTTCCCATAAATGATGTATGTATTAGTGGGAGAGTGCATCTCAGATTTCCAGGGGAAGGTGAGAGGAATGTTTTGTGTTTATTCTTTCTATGTCAGCTAAATGTGTCTATCAGCTGACTGTTAAAGAAGAAGCACACAGGTTGGCGCTCATGAGTTATAGTTTAAGAGTAGTCACTGACAAGGTACTCTAAAGTCTGCATAACCACCCTTGGGTTACCCACCCCATGAGTGACAGAACAAATTGAAGAAATATCTCTGAGGGGGTAAAATCACACATGATTTCATTAGGGTTGCAGCTCCCTTCCAGGATCTTAATTATTCTTCAGCTCCTCATCCCCCAGTTCCTTTTATTCTTATGTGCAGAACTTATTCAACTTAATGGAAGTCTCGTTCAACAAAAAAGTCAGTTCAACTCAACATATCCTCTCTAGAACATTGATAGTTAACATATATTTTATGCAGATATAAATTTTATACCAATATAAATAAATTATGCAGATTATAAATCATCCATGCCTTCTCATATATCATTCTTATCCATAACTTTTATAAATCATAAGATCATAGACAGAGAGCTAGAAGAACAAGTCTAACCCCCTCATTTTACTGATTAAGAAACTAAGGCTGGGACAGTTGACTTGCTCAGGGTCACGAAGCTAGAAATCATCTGAAGCAGAGTTTAATCTCAGGCCTTTTCATCTCCAAGTCCATCAGTCTTCTCGGCATGTTATTTACAGAGCAACGTTCTGGATGTTTTCTTGAATATTTCTGTATTTTGTGGCTACTAGTACAATATTCAATACAATGTGCATCTGCTACCCTCACTCTCATTACAGGGCCATCTCACCTCCTTTTCTGATACATTACCTTAATTTTATTTTCATGCCATTTCTTTAACTTAAGCTGACTTATGCAAGTTTCATTGGTATTTGAATCACATGTACATTTTATTCCCCAGGGAACATGCTAGGTCCATGATTTGTAGCTATGTACCATCACTAGAGAATATGAGAGGGATCTGTGATTTCCTCCATATGAAAAGCTCCCCCAACAAACACATTTACCATTTTTAGTACATGTCATAGAAAGTTGTCTGAAAAGAAATAGAACATAAGTGATTTACATAGTGTTACAGAAGTACCTGCAGTAACTATCCATGATATATGTATAAGTGGACTAATTCAATGGACCACCCATTCCACTGCATGCTAGAATCAGGACAATATGCATTCTACATCTGTGTTGTTTTTTTTTTCTATGTGGATTATTAAGCCAATCCTTTTAAGTAGTTGTGGAATTCAATGAGGAGGTCTTGAGTTATTCTAAAGTTTGATTCAATCAGCACATTATTATCCCCAAAACAGGAACGTCTGGAGAAACTCACTAAGTATAATAAATCCCTCTTCCATTCAGATTCTTGTAGGACTAGGCTGAATAAATTTGACTCACAGATGACTCTTGGATATCTCATATGATACATTTGGCAAGCAGATGTCAGCCTGTTTTATGCCTGACTTGAAATTGATAATCCCAGAATCACTGAACAAAATCATCTTCGTGGTTGTATCTACATATGCATGAGAGGCACCTGGTAAAAAACAAAGAAAATAAGCGTAAGGCTGTTTTGCTCTGCAAAGACTGTCTCTTCTTTTTGTTAATCAACAAAAATAATTTTAAAAAGTAGGTTCTGTGTTCTCTATACTTCCTCATCAGTTGTAGGACTATGAAGATGTGCTCTGTGGTAGAAATCATCTGCAAAAGTCTGTCTGTTACCTTCTATTTTCATTAAGCAGGCTCTCAGCAGAGTCGTAGACAACGAATGCCTACTTCCAATCTGGCTCTCCATCATCCTACTCTTCCAAAACGGCATCTTCAAATTACCGATGTTTTTTAGCTGCTTGCTTTGTTGGACCATCTCAGTTCTTTGTGGATGTTGCGATACGGCTAATATGGAAATGTGTTTTGCGTGATTTCACATGTATAATCGATATTGTATTGTGTTTTCTGTCTTAGTGTGCAGGTGAGGAGGAGGGAGGAAGAGAATCTGGAAATTCAAAATTTAAAAGGAAAGAATGCTAAAAATAAACAAAGAAATTTAAAAAAAAAACTAAATTGCAAGCTAGCTATTGATTTGCATTGGTAAGAGGGAATTTTCTTACTGATAATTTCAAATAATAATGAAATCACAGTTTCAGACAAAAGAAACCCCTCTTTTCCCATGTGTCCAATTGCTTTTTCTCAGAATAGAGGAATAGATCATCATCTGTCTCTGACTACTTAAGCAAGGGTGTCACTCAATGCCCTAACGGTAGTGTTTCCTTTTCTTTCTACATTCCTTTCATTATCTTTTCTACTAGTCAATTATCACTATTCAATTATTATACCTTCATGAATGGTTCCCAATATCCAAGCACAATCTCTCCCCTGAACTTCCAGTCCCACATTGCTAACTGTCTGTTATATATCTTGAGATCAACCTGTTCACAACTGAAGTCATCACTCCCCTTAAATCTACAATTCCTTGAAATTCCCTCTTTGGAGGATAACATCCTCTTCCCAGACATCCAGTTTTGCGACTTTGGAGTTCTTCTTGATCTTCCCTTTCCTTTGCCTTCCAACTTCAATCAGTTATTAATTTTATCTTTATAACAACTCTCAAATCTGTCCGTTTCTCTCCACTCTTAGAGACACCATCCTAGTTCAAGCACTCATTATCACTCACTTGGGTTACTATAATAGCCTCTTCATTAGGTTCTATGCATCCTGTCTCTCTCCCCTCTGATTCATCCCCCAAACACCAACCAAAATACACTTCCTCAGGCATATGTCTAACCACATCATTCCTCTACTAACATATCTGCAGTGACTTGCTACTGCTTTTGAGATGAAAGACAAACTCCCCAGTCTGGCTTTTAAAACTCTTCACAGTCTGGCTCCAGCCTATTTTTTCAATCCTGCTTCATTTTATTCCTTTCATTCACTCTGTGTTCTAGACAGACTGGACTACCAGTTCCCCAAAGTTGGCATTACATCTCTCATCTTTGTTTCTGCCAACAGGCTATTCCTCATGCCACTACCCCTCAATTCTTCACTTTTCAGACTCACTGTCCTTTAAAGCTCAGCTTAGCCATCACCTCCATCCTCTGGATACTGTCCACGAAACCTTCCCTAGATCCCCAAGCGGTCTCTTTCCTCAAATTAACTCTTCTCTGTACAAGTTGCATCCATTCAGTTGAACTTGAGATTCTTGAAGGCAGAAACTATTTCCTTTTTTTGTCCTTGTATACTCAGTGTCTAATTTTACACATAATAGGTGTTTAATATATATTTATTAGAATAGTTTGTTTTCTTAAAGTTTTTATAGGTACAAAAAAGCATATGAATCAGTAGTTACTGATTTCAATCATATCTTTTTTAAAAAATACCACCTGTGTCCATTTGTATTTATTGTCTTGAAATACTTCCTTCTTTAAAATGTAACATTAAGTATTGCAATGGAGCACAAAGGATCAGTGCTCACCTCCCTTTCCCTTCCCAACCAGAAAGAGGCAGTCTAAATCCTTACAGACCACATATATTCTATTCCAATTGGCTTCCCTCCTCCCTCCCTTTGGGAAAAGGGGTAAAGTTTTGTCTTCAGGCCCGCTACTCAGGAGCACTATGGGTTCAAGGCCTAGGTCTGGCTCATGTTAGTTAAATGACCCTGATCAAACCATTTAATCTCTTTTTTTGTGGAAGGGGGAAGGCAGAGCAATTGGGGTTAAATGACTTGCCCAAGGTCGCACAGCTAGTAAGTGTGTCAAGTGTCTGAGGCCGATTTGAACTCAGGTCCTCCTGACTCCAAGGCTGGTGCTCTACTCACTGTGCCACCTAGCTGCCCCTGCCATTTAATCTCTTGATGCCGCCAGGCAACTCTCTAAGACTCAGAATTGTAGAGCAAGTGTGGACCTGTATCAGTTTAGTGAGTTTACTCATTATGACCTCTTTATAAAATCACAGAAACCTATAAAAAATAAGAAAAAATTGATATAGTAGCAACAAGAGAAGAGGGTATAGAAAAAAGAAATATTACTTAGGTTTATCTATTGGAAGAAAGGAAACAAACATTTACAAAGCACCTCCTATGTGCCAGGCACTGTGCTAAGCACTTTAGAAATTTTGTCTCATTTTATTCTCACAACAACCTGGATATATAAGTACTATTACCCCATTTTACAGATAAAGGAAATGAGGAAGACAGAGGTATCACAGTGCTAGTAAGTATCTGGAGTCAGGAAGACCTAACTTCAGGCCCAGGGTTCTATCCACTGCTCCACCCAGCTGTCCTGCCCTGGTTGTAAAAGATGAGAAAAAGGAAAGAGTCAAAAATAGCATCAAACATTGGGAAGTGTATGAATGGTATTGCCAGTAACAGAACTGGTCAATTAAGGAGGAAGAACAGTTTTGGGGAGAAAGGTTAGTTACAAAAAAGGTGGAACTACTTTGCAAGCAGCTGGAAATATGAATCTGGGGATCAATCAGGAGAGAGGTCAGCACTGGAGACAGAGAATTCGAAATTATTTATGTAAAGGTGGTAGTTGAAGAGATTGGAATAGATTAGATTCCTAAATGCAAGAGAGTAAAAGCAACAAAAAAGGAGAATCAAGGACAGAATCTTGAGGGACACTCACCCTAAAAGGTCAGGAAGAGGACATGAAAAGAGCAGAGAGGCAGTATGGCATAGTGGAGAGTGTGCTGGACTTGATCTGGGTTTGAATTGGGCCTCAGCCACTTTCTACCTGGGATACCCTGGGCAAATCACCATTATCTTTGGTCACGTAGATTATGGATCATAGATCTTGAGCTAGAAATGTACTTAGAGATCACCAAATCCAAACAATCCATTAGTTTCCCCTCTCCATTCTTAATTTCCCCCAAATTATCTTTTTTCCTAAAAAACAAAAGATAAGCAAGTCACTTAGCGTTTCTGTGCCTCAGTTCTATCATTTGAAAAATGATACAGTTGAACTTGTTGATTTTCTAACTCAAAGCCTATGTTCCTACGATCTGGTTAGGCAGAAAATTAATGATTATTGTGGTTCTCAAGACTCCCTTAGACAGCAAGGAGATCAAATAAGAAAATACTTTAAAAAAATTAATTCAGCCCATTTGATGTGGAAAGTCAAATACTAAAGCTGAAGATTACCACATAATGAGAAGATGGGACTCATTGGAAAAGACCCTGATGTTGGGAAAGATTGAAGGCAAAAGAAAAAGGGCATGGCAAAGGTTGGGATGGATAGATAAGTGTCATGGAAACAACATACATGAATTTGGACAGACTTCAAGAGATAGTGAAGCATAAGATGGCCTGACATACTCTGGGGTCATGGAGAGTCATACACGACTGAAAGAAGGAACAACAAAAGCATGGGTAGCACCCCCTGGAAAGTGTGGCATCTCTGTAGCCAAGAGAAGATTGAGAAATGAGTAGAAGGGATTGATTTATAGACAATACCAAAGACTGCAAAGAATTTGAGCAGTATGACTAAAAACAAAAGGGAATGGGATTTAGAGTCCTGGAGGTCAGTGGCATTTTGGGGGGGATTGAGGAACCATGGACAATGGTAAGGATCCAGTGGAAAGGAACAGACTGAAGTTATGTTTTAGAAAGATTTCAGAAGCAAATTCTTAGAGGAAATGGGAGGAAAGGAATAAAGAACCTAGGTAGAAAGACTAGCCTCTGTGAGGAGGGTTTCTCTGTTTGCTACCACAGGCACGAAGAAGAGAGTGGGTGATGATTCAAATAATTTTTTGAAAAATTGACTTATAGTGCTTCATGAATGTGAATGAAACACTTATGCTGTCCATCTGTTGTCGCTCAATCCAACATTTAGCTTTTAAAGATTTTTTCCTTTTTGTTTATCCTCATATGTTTTAATGTTTTTAAAGAATTTTATTACAGTTTGCTCTGTGCCTTTTATATTTCTAACTGCTTTAACTATTTAGGACTTTATTACTTTAGCTTTCATCTTAGAACTTTCTTACCTTTTCTCCCTTTAATATTTTTAGATTGTTCCTATAGACTCAGTATGTGAGAACTAGAAGTGGCTTGAGAGAACAACCAGTCCAGCCCTCTCACTTTACAGATTAGGAAACTGAGGTCTAAAGTGATGAAATGATATTTGCAAGGAAGGGAACCCCATGAGTAAGAATAGAACCCAGTCTTCTTGATGCCCATTCCAGCACTATTTCTTTTATAGTATCAGTCCTAGACTTGTAACACAAAGCATCCTAGGATCCATGACCCTTTTAGTCCCCTAAGCTTGGTATATACTTCTGATATCTAATACCCAATCAATAATAAATCAAAAACAAGTAAAGAATTCAGCAGACCAATTAATATATTTAATTCAAATATTCCAAATAGCTATATTCTCTATCTTTATCAATTCTTTACCCATGCAGGAAAGAAAAACCCCAAAACTTTGCCATGACGATGGCAAATTGATTTGACTGCCTTCAGGTGGAAGATTTTAATCTGCAGAGCAGGAAGGTAGGAAATTTAATTAAATGTGACTGACTCCCCCCCATGCCCTACAGAGAATACTGAGGAATTAAATTCAAGCCTGGATATTGGAGAAGTCTCGACAAAAGAGTTAAACCTGACGGCAGAGACTATTTAGACAACACAGGACACACCAGTATAGCAGTAAATTAGGTCTCTTCTGAATCAATAACACAAGCAGAGTGGACCCCATCCAAATAATCTTACTGCAGGCAACATGACTCACTGAAAGGAGGTAAGAGCCAGCCCAGCTTCTCTCTTGTAAAAACACCTCCTCCCCTTTAAAGGTTAATGCCACTCCAAGTTTTAATTCACTGAGGAGAGGCAAACAGGAAGCCCTTAGAAACATCAGATATGGTCCAAACCATGACAGGAAGTGACTCCAGAAAACAAGAAGGTGGCCTTATCTGCTGATGATCTATTCTAGGCCACGAAATTTGCCTGCCCATCTTTCCAATTAAGGGATGTTTTCCTTCCTGGTGTCGAAAGACAAATATGATACATTTTAGAATGTGATTAAGGATAAATTAAAAGTAGCCATAAATTCAATTCTCCAAGTACTTATTGAGGGCTTATCATGTGAGTGGAGTACAAGAGTCCTATGACATGGTCCCTGCCTTGTTCAAAGTGTAAAGCCAGCAGCACACAAATACTCAGCTTTGTGCTATTCTTGAGAGGCCATGTTGTATGGGAAGCACCATATTTATACATGTCTGTATCATTTTCACTACTAGACTGTAATTTCCATGAAGCTAGGAGGGCAACGACTTAACTAAACTCTCATTTTAAAGATGTGAAAAGTGTTTTTTTTTTCCCTCTGGAGTCAGGAGATCAATGTTTGACCTCTGATTCTGACACTTATTAGGTATGTAACTTCCAGTAATTCACTTAACATTTTCCAGACTCAGTTTACTTACTTCCTGGTAACCCGAGGGTAGTAATGTTTGCATTACTCCCTCCTAAGAGAAAACAGGCCAAAACCCTCAAAGTTCCATATGAATATAAGATAATATTCTTATTATCATCCCCAGCACCAAGCACAGTGTTCTGCATGTAGTAGGGACTTAATAAATATTTGTTGACTAAATTGAATTAAATGTGACCAAGTACTTTTGGAACTGCAGTAGGCCTTGAGGCAAATTGGTCTAACACCAAATAATGTTGTATTGCAAAAAAAAAAAATTAGCAAAAGCTACGATGTCTGAAATTATGGCTAATCATAATTTCAAGACTACTTGGTAATTTCAGGAAAGCATAGGAGTTAAAGGGAAAGAAACTTTAGTTTCAATAATATAAGAACTCTGACTCCTTTGATAGGAGGTAATTTGTGGCATTATATAAGGACAGGGCTGTCCGAAATGCGGCCACTGGGCCGCAGTGAGATTTATGCGGCCTGTCTACAAGCATATAAATTTACATAAATGCTTTAGTAAATGAAGCCGAGCTACCACAGAACTCTCACTAAAATGGCAAATCAAAATACATTTTTTCAATAAAAACCTAAGGTTGGACAGCCCTGATTAAGGTAACAATGGTTTCATTGATATAAGGAACTCTGAGGTGAGGAGAGTTCTTCTATCAACTCAGAATAGCATCTTCTCTAACATCTTGTGGTCTTAGAGTTGCCTAGACTAGAACATCGAGAAGTTAAGAGACTTGCCTAAATCATACAACCAATATGTGTCAGAGGCAAGACTGGAACCCAGGTCTTTACGGGCAGTTTTCTATCCACTTAGCTGACACCTCTTAGTTCCTTGTGATTCCCAAGTAATGACTTAGTCAATAACAATAACCATAACAATATATCTTAAGTTTTATATAGCTTTAAGCATGTCGCATCCATTGTCTCATTAAGCACTTGGCCTAAGGCCACATGCCTGTTAAGTGACAGAGCCAGGATGTCATTCCAAATCTCCTGACGACTGCAAGGCCAGGACACTTTACGCTATCCTTATTATTTTCCACCTGAAATGACTCAACATGACATAGCAAGATTCTTACTAAGTACATTGTTAGGTTACAAAATCCATTCCTTTTAGGAGCCAGTTTTGATTAGTCTGGGTTAGGAGAAATCCCTCCTTTGAGAAATCATTTGTTTAGGACACCAAAATCTGTCTTTCTTCCAGTCTTCTAATAAGAGAACATATAAAGAAAGGCTAAGGGAAAGAAAAGAAGCAATATTTGGATTGTGGCTCACTTCCAAGTTGCATGCTCCCTGAGTTATTCCAGTTTACAGTTAAACAAACATTTATTAAGCTCCACCATGTGCAAGGCGCCCTTTTAGGTTCTGGGATACAAAAATGAAAAGTGACAGAAGAAGCTTCCCTTTTCTCGAGAAGCTTATAGTCTATTAGGAAGTTTACAATGTGTAGTGGATCTGTCCATGCCAGCTCTTCTCCTTACCATCTGCGTGACCTTAGACAAATCATTTCACTCAGAGGCTTTATGCCAGTATCTACTTCCTCACCCCAGTCTCACATGAAGAGTTGTCCCATCCCTTTGCCAAGGCAAATTACTCTACCTGCACAAGTGATCCCACTCCATTCCAGGTTCTCTAGCAATTTCCCCCTCCGTAATTCCTCGTTCTTATCACAAATCTTCAAGCTTTCCCTGACAACTGGTTACTTCCCTACTGCCTACAAACATATCCGTGCCAGCCTCACAAAATTCTCACTTGATTTATCCATCCTCAAGAGCTATCATCCTGTATCTCTCTTACTTTTCATGGGTAAAATTCTTGAACAGGTCATCTATAATAAGTATCCATTTCCTTTCCCCCCTCTCTTTTTAACTCTCTACACCAGAGGTGGGGAACCTGTGGCCTCGAGGCCATGTGTGACCATCTAGGTCCTCAAGCGCAGCCCTTTGACTGAATCAAAACTTCACAGAACAAATCCCCTTAATAAAAGAATTTGTTCTGTAAAACTTGGACTCAGTCCCAAGGACCTAGAAGGCCACATGTGGCCTTGAGGCCTCAGGTTTCCCACCCCTGCTCTATACTCTAGCTTCCAATCTCATCATTCAACCGAAACAGCTCTCTCCAAAGTTACTAGCTTTATTGTCAAATCTAAGGGTCTTTTCTCAACCCTTATGCTTCTTGACCTCTCTACAGCCTTTGACACTATCAATCACCCTCTTTTCCTTGATATTCTATCCCTTCTATTTTTTTAAACACTATTCTCTCTTGGTTTTGCTATCTGCAGGAGAGCTCCTACTTTGTCTCCTTTGTTGGATCTTCATCCAGGTCATGCCCACTAACTGTGGGTATTTCCCAAGGTTTCATTGTGAGTCCTATTCTCTTCTCCAACAATATTATTTCATTTGGTGATCTCATCAGCTTCCATGGATTCAATTAGCATCCCTATGCTGATTATTATTAGATCTATTTATTCAGCTCTAATTTATCTCCTAAATGGGTCTCCCACTGCATCCAGGGCCATCTCCAGTCATCCTGATCTATATCTTGCCACTGGACCCAGGTGACTCTGGAGGAGAGAGTGAGGCTCGGGACTTTGCACAGCGCTGCATCACTTAAATCCAGTTTATTTGCAAGTCATGACATCACATTCCTGATGTCATGGTCCCCTTCGAGAATGGAGAACAAACAACAATCAACAATCTGTGAGTAGTAGTAGCTGCCCCACTGGGAACCCAACTGGCCAGTTCTAGTTGAGAAACATAGCTCCTTTCTTCCTTCCTCCGTCCCTCCTTTCTATCTGATCCAAACCAGAGAAAGATAACAATAGACAAAAAGAATTGTAGACCTTATTGACACAAATACACTAAATAAAACTTTCACAAAGATATTTCAGCAATATATTCCCAAAGTGATCATTCTAAGTTGTATTCACAATAGGGATGTAAGAATGAATCAACATTGGGAAAACAATGAACATAATAAATCATGTTAAAATCACTTGATTATATTATTATGAAAATGCCTTTGACTAAATCCAATATTAATCTAATTCAATAATAATGAAACACACAGGAATGAAGGAACTTTTCCATAACGTGATAAAAAAAATTGTCTAAAACCCAGAACTATATTATTTGTAGTGGAGAAATGTGGAAAATGTTCCTGATAAGACACCTATGATCAAAGTTGTTCTTAAAACATCATTGCTATTACCACGTACAACATTCTCTTGGTTCTGCTCATTTCACTCTTCATTATTTTGTGCAAGTCTATCCACGTTTTTCTAAAATTTCATAAAATCTCACCTAAAAGCTCATCATTTCTTATAGCACAGTAGTATTTCATCATGATCGTCTACCACAACTACCACAGCCATTCCCTACTTGACAAGAAAAAATTTTATAGACAGTTTCTCAGATAAAGGTCTCATATCTCAAATATATAAAGACCTTTGTAAAATCTTATGGTGTTAATGTGAATAAAGATCTTCCTCGCCCATTAATCCCCTTAATAGGCCTCAAGTGGAGCTAGTTAAGAGACACTTGATTAGAGGAGGCTTGTTTGTAGGAAGGCCCACACCCTTTTGCTAACTAGGTATGAAGCCCCAGGTCCACAGTCTTTTGCTAACTGGGTCGCAAGAGATGTGAAGCCCTCGGGCCCTAAAAAGGGTATATTTACCTTGAGGGTAGCTGTTAAGGGCAGAGAGAACAGAGAGAAAGAGAAGGAGAGGGAGAGAGAGAGAGAGAGAGAGAGAGAGAGAGAGAGAGAGAGAGAGAGAGAGAGAGAGAGAAATTGGACTGCAAGGGCTCTCAGAACTTCGGGAGGAGAGGATGAAGGCAAGCAGACAGCTAGGATTTGTGAGTGTTTAAGGGAAGGCCCCAGCAGAGGGGAAAGTTATGGAATTGCTTGGCTCCCTGCTGTGATATTGTGTTTTAATTTCCTTGCTATTATGATAAAGTGGACTTACTGGTTTTAGTGATACAATTGCTGCTATGTCGAATTGGAGTTGTTGGTTTTGGGATTTGATCCTCTGGTGTCTGAATAAATATTTTACTTCTTCTGCCTTCTATATGGAGAATCTCTTATATTCTGTGATACCGAACTATACAGGCATATTCATGGTCACCATCAATATCGTAAATCTTGCCTTACTGATACTAATCTATTAGAAAATAATTTTTAAAAATCATATAGAAGAACAAAAGATAAAGAAGATCTTGGGACATATTGAGGTGGGATAAGGAGGGAAGCAGGAATGAGGTGATCTGGTAGAACCAGATCTTAAATGATATTATAAAACAGGGCAAAAAGATAAGGAACTGTTTGTTAAGAGCAATGCTACCAACATAGGAATACAGTCACAGAAGGAGAACAGATGCCAATGGGGAATAACTTAGGTAGGTGGTACCTTCCCCCTGCCCCCCACTCACACTCCAGTTTGAGTGTGCAGCAGGATGAACACTCTGGTCTAAGATTCCAAAGTCATTCAGGGATTAAATGTACAGAGAATTTTAGCCAAAAAGCTAATTTAACACTAATAGGAAACTGCTCTGTCACCCATGAAGCAGCTAGTTGGTACAGCAGACAGAACACTAGGTCTGGAATCAGGAATGCCTAAATTCAATTCTGGCCTTCGATACTTACTAGCTATGTGACCCTGGGCAAGTCACTGTCCCACTTTCCTCTTCTGTAAAAGAGGGATAATAATCACATCTACCACCCAGAGATGTTGTGAAGATCAAATGAGATATTTTTAAGGCACTTAACAATAATGCCTGGTACAAAGAAAGTGTTTAATAAATGCTTATTCCCTTCCCTGCCCCTTGAGGCAAAGCAGTGAGATAGTCTGGACCACTGAAATCTAGGTATTCTTTGAATTTCCTAATAAAAATGAAGGAATGAAAGTCAGAGCACCAGGAAACTTAATTCTAACTGTGCCCCAGCAAGCAAATGAAATGTCTAGCGGATAAGAAGAATGACACGGATCCAGGTCAGTTAAATTCTAATACACAGGCATCCTTGGGACTGAGTCCATACTAATAAAGCTGTTTTTCACTGACTCACAGTACCAAAACTGGTAGCAGAGGGGAGGAATTTTTGGTGACAGTTCTAAATGTCTGGGTTTAGGGTCGGATTTGCTGCTCACAAACACGAGAGTTGCGTGAAGTAGGTAGAAACAACCCCCAAATTTTAATTACTATAGTGGTGTCATGGAAATTTCACAAATCCTGTTTCACAGGTAATTTGGCAGGCATTGCAGAGAAACATCAGTAGTTCTGTATTGGAAGTATGCTAAACTGACTTTAATTGGTTGTGATCATTTAAAAAGTTCATTTATTCATTATTTAACAAGTATTTACTGAGAAATTTAGCGTTTGTGAGGTTCAGGGCGTTGTGCTAAGAGTTTTGTTAGACACTAAAATATGCATGACATGGTCCCTGTCCTCAGAAGATGGAACTAATAAGTTTTATTAGTCTTCTAAATATATACAGTCAGTAACTGGAAGTCAGGAGTGCCATAAATAATTGATTTCCATTTTATTTATGAAACACAGAACTTCTTCTGAAAATGCATGTATGCAGTTATGATTCAGTATTAATATAATGTTTCTAATTAGATGATGGAAATTTCACAAGAATTCAATACATATGTCAAATTGCTTGATTGCATTAATCCTTTTCCAGTTATGATTTAAGAAGTGCAATACAGAAGATCTGGACCCTAAATTTAAAAATCAGCTTCTCAGGGAGATTCTTAGATTTTGAAAAACCACAATATAGCTTGGCCAATTGTGAATGCACATAATTTTCCTTAAGACTGAAGAATTGAGAGAGAAAATGCCTTGGATACACACACACACACACACACACACACACACACACACACACACACACATATATACACACACATACACACCAAGCACACCACACCACACACAGACACACACAGACACACACACACACACACACATACACACACACACACAAACACACACACGAGCGCTCGCGTGCTCGCACACAGACACACACACACACAGAGTATCACTGAAATTCAGGCACTAAAAAAATGTTTTTTCGTTCATTCCACAATGTGGGTGTAAAATGCCTTCAACAAAGATGCAAACAGCAATAAAGTCAGCTACTACACTGAGGTTTATAAACTATTGAACTTGAAAAGGCTACAAGCCAAGACTCAAGTTTGAGGAGAGTTTGGTGCTTGATTTTTTGTTCATAGATGATTGTGCTCTCAATGCAGCCTCTGAGGCTGAAATGCAGCAGAGTATGGGTCAACTCTCTGACACTTGTGCTCATTTTGGACTGACAATTAACACCAAGAAAGCAGGTTCTTCACCAGCCAGCACCGCACTATCTGTACGTGAAACCGTCTGTTATAGCAAATGGAGAAATTCTGAAGGCTGTGGACAATTACCTCGGCAATATACTTTCCAGGGACGTATACATAGATGAGGAGGTTGTCACACGCATTGCCAGAGCTAGCTCAGTGTTTAGGAGGCTCTGAAGGAAACTGTGACAGAAAAAGAGGTATTAGACTGCCTACCAAAATAAAGGTCTACAGAGCTGTGGTGCTGACCTCATTGTTGTATACCTGTGAAACCTGGGCAGTCTACCAGCGCCCTGTCAGGAAACCGAATCATTTCCATTTGAGTTGTCTTAGGAAGATTCTAAAGATCACCTGGCAAGGTAAGTTACCAGAGCCGCCAAACATTCAAACTCTGCTGCAGAGAGTACAACTTCAACAGGCTGGCCACGTAGCTCGAATGCCAAACATACATTTACCTAAAAAAAACAATTTTACAGAGAATTAGCATAGGCAAGCGCTCACAGAGAAATCAAAAGAAGTGATACAAGGACACTCTCAAGGTCTCTCTGAAGAACTTTAGTGTCAATTATGAGACATGGGAGACACTGGCACAGGACCGCCCATGCTCTATGAGCAAAGCAGAATCATAGTAGCACAAAGGAAACATGAGTTGTGCAAATCTAGAGACAGTTTCATCCCAAATGGTTGTGCCTAACCTGTGGTAGAGCCTTCCAAGCTTATACTGGAGCCACAGTCGAACACACTGTACCTTGACCTCAAAACTGTGATATCATTGGTCCTCATCAAGAAGGACGAACAACACAACACAATGTAGATGAATATATTTGGCCAAGGCCTTGCAAGTCTAATGCCTCTGAGCATTAGACTTAGTGGTAGCAAGGATGGCACAAAAGGGCATATTGGTAAATGTTTAAAACTAACTCTCCAAAAAAATGTATGCACCAAACCCTTTTAAGTTTAATCTGCATCATTAACATTTTTTCCATCACTTTTTTAAGTCTAGAGAATCAACAAAACAGTAAATCAAGTGCTGGTTTTGTCAGTTTCCTCGGCTGGCTGATTTGAGCCAGCTCTAGAACAGTCTTAATTTGCATGTTGCTATTGTAAAAAATACAAGGCAGAGAGATTTAAGCGCCCAGAGCAAATTGTCTTTCATTTATACTCTGGGCTGTTTCCTCTATAGTATTAACTCTCGTTTTTGTTCTTGTGTTAGGACTTAAGTTCAAATCTTGACTTACTACCTGTAGGACCTTTAGCAACTCACTTAACTCTTTGAAAAATTAGGAGAATGGTTTAGATGGCTTCTAAAGTCCTTTTAAAACTACATTTATGATCCTATCAGCCCCCACAGCCAACCTACACCAATAGATCATTGTTTCAAACTCCATTTCTTGGCTCCTGCTTAACCATCTGGATTTCCTGGCACTTGGGAAGTTGGCCTACTCCCTGTAGGGCAGAGTATTTTGGCTCTTCCCTTGGAGCACAGCTCAAATGATGTCATTTCCCTCCACCAAGCTTTCTTCTTATAATCCTGTTATTTGCTCTTGTCACTTAATCCTGTTTGCCTCAGTTTCCTCATCTGTAAAATGAGATGGAGAAGGAAATGGCAAATAACTCTGGCATCTTTGCCAAGAAAACTTCAAAAGGGATCATGAAGTCAGACACAACTGAAATAACGGATTGACCAATGTAACAAAATTTAAGGTTGAGGAAAATGAGGGCCAGAAAGAATAAATTATTTTTCTCAAGTTCGCACAGCTAATGAACGGTGGAGAGGGAGCTAGAACCCTGGGTTTCTCGATTCCTAGTAGAATAAAGCTAAAAGACTATTTCTCCTTCTGGCTCCTAGAGTTTCTTCTTCCCCCAAAAGATTAACATCGGGGTTTGAGCTATGTAGACAAGTCAGCCAATACAGTCTGAGACAGTACATGCACCTAGGAGCTGCTTTCGGATGTAAGGAGGCACTTTAAGCAGAGGTGCTAATGCTTTAAAAGGATGATTTAAAGAATCTTTCAGGCTAGCTACCCCATTTGTGGAAATTTTCTTCAAAATGCTTTAGCCCTTCCCATCTGTTTTTCCCTTTACTTCATGTCCCCCTTATTGCCAGGTGCCCAGACGTGTGAACTATAATGAACTGTCAATTAATTAGTCATTAGCAAGTGTTTACTAAATACCGTGATAGATACTGGAATACTATGAATAGTATTTGAGGTAGCAGGGTTTGGGGTTTGGGAGAGTATGGAAAGCAAGGGAAGAAAAGCAAAGACATAAGGAATTGAAAGTTTCCTAGTTCTGCTGACTTCACAAGGGAAACTGCTATCTAAAATAAATGAAATGTAATTTGAAAATGTATCTGAAATTTCCATTTCGATAACTAGGTAGTTTCAGGAGAAATCATAGAAAAAATAGATTTCATCAAAAAACCAGACTTGAGGGAAGGGGTCAGAAAGCAACTTTTAAGAATCAAGAAGAATTTTGGAATCAAAACCAAGTTTAAGAAACCCTCAATATACTACCTAGAAAAAGCATAAAATGTCTATATGCAAGATTACTTGTCCTGGACTTATCTGTTACCTGGTAATTGTCATAGTTTACTTTTTTGCCTTCCCTTATGAGGATGATGAGGGTGGCATCTCTGAGATCTTGTGTCATTTCTTGTATCTTTCCATGTGTCAAGGGAAATTCTATACTGATATGTGTACCCACAGTCTATATATATAACCACTTCTAGCTATGGTTTAGATTTTTTGTCCTCAGGCATTCTTAGAAAATTGTACCGATGTATCTTTCTATGACAATTATTCCTACCAACTTTGCAAAACTTTCTCGAGTGAAATAAGACAAGAAAAACTTATCACTAAACTCATAATTATATGGCCTTTGAACTCCATTAGAATGTGAACTCAAGAGACCCTCTGTTTTTGTATTCCCCTACATTCGCACAGTGTTTAGCATGAAATAAAGGCTTAATAAATGTTTGTTGATTGAAATCGATCTATCGATTGACTATATGCTGGATCAAATAATTTCCCTGAACTGTAACAGTAATAACCCGATGGAATATGGTTTGCCTCTGAGTCAGTTTTAGGTCCCATACCCCACAGCAGGATAGTAAAGAAGTTCCATTATAAGAAGAAAATTAAAATAATACACATTCGTTAAGATTATGGTATATTCCTCTAAGTCCTTCTCTGTTTCCTTATCATGGTAACTCCAGGTTCTCAAAAGCTGTGACAACAGTTCCAAGCTCTGGCATATTAGACCAAGTTAGGAAGAAATTGAGTACTGGGACCTGTTTATGCTGTCTGTTGTCCAAAGATGATGATGATGTTCAGTTGTTTCAGTCATGTCCAACTCTCCATGACTCCATTTGGGGTTTTCCTGGCAAAGATACTGGAGTAGTTTGCCATTTCCTTTCCCAGCTCATTTTACAGATGAGGAAACTGAGACAAACAGAGGTTAAGGAATTGCCTAGGGTCACATAGGTACTGGTGACATAGGCAGGATTTTTAACTCAGGTCTTCCTGACTCCAGGCCTGGCACTCTAACCACTGAACATCTAGTTGGACACAAATACTTTGAAGACTTGTCCTAATACCTGTCTAATCAAATTCACAGAGCTTGGCCCCTGTTTGTCCCCTAGGGTGAATTGTTCAGCCCTGACAACTCCCAAGGACCATTTATTAATTTATGGAGGCACCATGAGATTTAAGGAATATCCACATTGGTGAAAACACAGATCTGTGAGTTATTAAAGTATAGCATAGTATTTATATGTTCTGGGGGATCCAGACCTATGATTTCATAAGGATTAAGAACTCCTAGGATGAAAATTCTTCTACCAGTGGAAATCATCATCTCATGTGTAGCTTACAGTTTCAAAGAGTTACCAAATCATTGAGATTAAGTGATTTGACCATGGTCACACAAACAGAATGTGACAGAGACAGGACATAAACCTAGATCTTAATAGGATCATATAGAAAATAGATGTCCAAGGTGAGGCTTGAACCCGTCTCCCTAGCTCTAAGTTTATCTCTTTAGCAATAAAACAGAACATATAAAATGTTAATGTGTGGTTTTCCAAGTCAGCATGTGGCTACAGGGATCCTCATGCATGATTTAGTGGTCTCATTTCTCTTTGCGTTTGACTTGTGCTCTATGCCACACTAACCCTCTGTAATTAAATTATCTAATACCAGGAAAGCTGTAATTCAGAGACTACATTTGGACCAAATGAGGCAATTTGTCTTTGGTGGGAAAGTATCCTTCAAGAGCATTCATTTACTGAGACACAGAAAGGTGTCTTAGAACTGGAAATTAATTAGTGAATAAGGGTCAATTAGAAATGGGCAGCTATATTAGAGAATGCTATCAGAGAGGAGCAGATTTTCAGGTAGTTATAACAAGTAAAGGATTTTTCAAGTGATCAGTTTAACATTAAATATTGACCTATATTTAGAATATGTTACATTTGTAAGAAGGGTACCCTAAGTAACAAAACCTCTGGTTCCTACGAGGCGGCATGAAATAATTAGACTGAGATATTATCACAGGAGGACAGGTAGGTGTCTCAGTGGATAGAAGGCTGGGCCTGAAATCAGAAAGACTTACCTTCCTGAGTTCAAATATGGTTTCCATCACTTAGTAGTTGTGTGATCCTGGACAAGTCACTTAACACCGTTTGTTTTAGTTTCTTCATCTGTAAAATGAGCTGGAGAAGGAAATGGCAAAGCACTCCAATATCTTTGCCAAGAAAACTCCAAATGGGGTCACAAAGAGTTGGATGTGATTGAAACGACCATATAACAACAACGATGATCATGACGGTCTTTATTTACTGAAGACATGAAGAAGGCACTCAGGAGTGCAAGTGAGAGGTAACTGAGTGAGATGGCTGATAGATAACCATTCAGCTAAGACACAGCTGGCAAACAAGACGCTGAATATAGCTTACTGGGCAGTTACTTTTATGAATCAATCAATCAGTTGGGACCTAAGGCACTGTACAAGCTTAGATTCAAGGACAATTTGACCTGTGATAACAACAAAAAAAAATGTCTCTTTTTCCAAGTCTCTCTCCTCTCCATTCTCTGTGACATGGGAGATACTGGCACAGGACGGCTCAGCATGGCATCCCCACATCAGAGAAGGTGCTGCGCTCTATGAGCAAAGCAGAATTGAAACAGCTCAAAAGAAATGCAGGATGCGCAGATTTAGAGAATCCACCCCAGATGTTCACATGGACTATTTGTGCCTGACCTGTGGTAGAGCGTTCTGAGCTCATATTGGTTTGATCAGGCACAGTTGGACGCATTGAATCTTGACTCTGGCGTAGGTCTTCTTCAAGAACGAAGGACAACCACCAACCACACTTCACAGAACTGCCAGAGCTCAAGTCTGACCACGTCACTCCCTTGCTTAAAGACTTTCTTTGGCTTTCAATTCCATCAAGGTAAGAAAACAAACTTCTCACTCTGGCATTTAAAGCCCTTTAAACCCTGGCGTAGCCTACCTTTCATTTTACTTCCTTCTCACAGTATCTTCCAGCCAAGTTGCCCTCACTTGTGACCTAAACTGGACTTTCCAACTCCTGCCTCTGCTGTCCCTTTGCACAGATTGTCCTCCATCTCTGGGATATACTCCTTCATACTTCCTCTTAGAATCTCTGGCTTCCTTCGAGGCTCAGCTCATTTACCACTTCTTCTGATCTCCCTTGGTGCTAGCTTTAGCCTGCTCCTCAAAACATCATGTTTCCTGAGAGGCGGCATTGCATGGTGGTTAGAGCATCGGTCCTGGAGTCAGGTCAACCTGGGTTCAGGCTCTGGCTCTGCCAGGTGTGAACCCAGGCCCACTCACTCAAGTTCTCATCTCCCTTTCCCTCTCCCTTTATCCCACTGCTGCATTTCAAAGGATGTATAAATCTACGCTGGTAGAGAAAGTTCCTCAGTGCAACATACAGAAGAAACGAAAAGTTTTAGGTAATGATAATAATAATACAATATAAGACAATATTATACCATACTGTGCTATGCTGCGCCATACTATACTATATGAATATAATAATATAACATGACACACGACAGGCATGACATAACAGTGCAATGAAATACAATATAGTATTTGAAAACTACAAATTAACATTATCTATATTTTATTTTATTTTGTTTTGTTAAACATTTCTTAATTACATCTTAATCTGGTTCCAGCATTATTCCTACTGGTGAAAAGTTTGACACCTTGAATAGAAAAAAAGAAAAAGAATAGAATGCAGTATGATGTGATATGATATGATATATAAAGTTTAATATATAGTATAGTAAAATATAATATAAAATATAAATAAAAGTATTATGCTGTGTGTGGTATAGCATGGAACAATATTCTATATCATAATGTAATAGTATGGTTTAGTATACCATGATGCATTATGATACAACACAGCATAATATAGTATAAACATGTTATAATATGGTTTAGCATAGTATAATACAATATAGGAGAGCCTCATATGATACGGTATGGTACAACATGGCATAGTATTATATAGCGTAGTAAAATAGATATGATACAATATAGTATATTATTATACAGCATAGTACAATACAGAATAAATAATACAATTCAGTATACCATAATGCAATACAGCATTCAATATAATGTAATGTGGCATAATATAGTACAGTACAGTATAATATATAACCTAGTTATGATACAACATTTTATAGCATAATATAACATAGGGGCATTTAGATGGCTTAGGGGCTGAGTTCAAATCCAGCTTCAGATACTTACTAGCTATGTAACCCTGGGCAAGTCACTTAACCTCTGTTTGCCTTAATCTACTAAAGAAGGAAATGGCAAACCACTCTAGCATCTTTGTCCAGAAAATGCCACAGAGCCCTCAGCCTCTGTTCCCTGAGCCCCGAGGAGGAAGCCCCATCCAGAAACTCAACATGTCTGTTTACAAGATCCATGCAGGAGAGATCTTCGACTCTCATGGAAACCCCACTGTTGAGGTTGAGCTCTACGCTGAAGAAGTCACTTCCAAGCTGCTGTGCCCCATGGGGCTTCTACCGGTATCCGTGAAGCCCTGGAGCTCCAAGACGATGATAAGACCCGCTACATGGGGAAGGGCGTCTCAGAAGTGGTTGAGCACATCAATAAAACTATTGTCCTGAACCTGGCTAGCAAGGAACTGAAGGTTGCGGGGCAGGAGAAGATCGACAAATTGATGATAGAGATGGACAGCACTGAGAATAAATCTAAATTTAGTGCAAATGCCATATTGAGAGTGTCTCTGGCTGTTTGCAAGGCTGAAGCTGCTAAGAAAGGTGTCTCCCCTTACTGCCATGTTGCTGACCTTGCAGGCAATGATGAAGTCATCCTGCCAGTTCTAGCCTTCAACAGGATCCATGGTGGCTCCCATGCTGGTAACAAGCAGGCTATGCAGGAGTTCCTAATCCTCCCTGTTGGAGCAGCAAACTTTAAGGAGGCCATGCATGTTGGAGCTGAGGTCTACCACAACCTGAAGAACATGATTAAGCAGAAATATGGACAGGACACCACCAACGTAGGGGATGAGAGTGGCTCTGCTCCTAACATCCTGGAGAATAAAGAAACTCTGGACATGCTTAAGACTGCTTTTAGTAAGGCTGGCTATACTGATAAGGTCATAATTGGCATGGATGTTGCTGCCTCAGAATTCTTCCAATCTGGGAAATATGACTTGGATTCAAGTCTCCTGATGATTCCAGTGGATACATCTCCCCTTCTGAGCTTGGGGATCCCTACAAGAGCTTCGTCGAGGACTATCCAGTGGTGTCTATTGAAGATCCCTTTGACCAGGATGATTGGGGAGCTTCGAAGGATTTCACTGTTACTGCAGGCATCCAGGTGGTAGGGGATGATCTCATAGTAACCAATCCCAAGAGCAATGAAAAGGCTGTGAACTAGAAAGCCTGGAGCTGCCTCCTCCTCAAAGTGAACCACATTGGCTCTCTGACTGAATCTCTCCAGGTGTGCAAGCTCGCCCAATCCAATGGGTGGGGAGTAATAGTTTTCCATCGTTCCGGGGAGACTGAAGATACCTTCATTACAGACCCGGTAGTGGGCCTCTGCACTGGTCAGATCAAGACTGGTGCCCCTTACCAATGTGAGTGTCTGGCCAAGTATAACCAGCTTCTCAGAATTGAGGAAGACCGGGTCAGCAGGGCTAAATTTGCTGGAAGGAACTTCAGAAACTCACCGGCCAAGCAAGCTCTGTGGCCAGGAGGCCTATGAGCTCGCAGGCACCAGTCACCTCTCTAGAAATCTGCTCCTGTCCTAAGAATGGGCAGCACCAAGTACTAGACCAATTTTGTTTTGGGGGCAGGGGCCTCTGCTGCTTAACTTCCCTCTCCCTTCCACCTTTCTGTGATGTTCTCACTGCTTCGTTAGAATTGTCTTACACCAGAGACTACCTGATCATCTGGCTCTCTGTCAGAAAACTCTCATCGTCTTGTGACTGGGATAGACTCACCTGTTCTCACCCCAACCCTGGTGTTGATGTGTGGAGCCATGTACTTGTCACGCAGCCACAACAAGCCCACAGACCAGATGCTTAGTGGCTTCTATGCGCAGAACAGAAGTATTCAGTAACCCACTGGAAAAAACAAAAAAATGCCAAGGACTATACAGCCCGTGGGGTCATGAAGAGTAGCACATGACTAAATAACTCAACAGCAACAACGATATAACATAATATAACAGAATAGAATAGTATAGCATAGTATAGTATGGTGTAATAATACAAGATATTTTACTTGAACTTCCTGAGAGTAACTGGGTAACTCTTTTACAATCTCTTCATTGTTCTTGGGGTCTTCTCATCCAGTAGAATGTCAGTTTATTGAGAGAAAGAACTTTTTTTCCCTTTTTGTACTCAATAGCTTGCATAGTTTCCTGTACATAGTAGTCGCTTCATAAATGCTTATCAGATTGGATTGAATTGAATTGGGTAAAAATAACAGTAATTTACATTTATGGCCTGTGGTAGCTAGGGGGCGCCACGGATAGAATGATGGGCCTGAAGTCAGGAGGGCTCATCAGCTTGAATTCAAATCTGGCCTCAGACACTATCTGTATGACCCTAAGCAAGTCTATTTAACCCTGTTTTCCTTAGTTTTCTCATCTGTAAAATGAGCTAGAGAAGGAAATGGTTGACCACTCCAGTATCTCTGCCAAGAAAACTGCAAACGGGGTCACAAAGAATCGGACATGAATGAAAATGACTGAATGACATTTATTTTGAGCTTCAAACAAGCCAAGCATCACACTCCTCATTTACAGATGATGAAATGAGTGTAGGGAGGTCACGTTATCTGCATTTGGAAATACTGACCAGTTTTAGTGGGGATGAGTAACTATGAGTTACTAAGGCAGTTAACTCTTTTTTCTCCAAGTGTGGTCTAGGAATCCCAAGACTCTTTCTGGGGATCCAGGAGATCAAAACTATATATAACTCACATAAACAAAAGCTCTTGGAGGGGCCCCAATAATTTTTAAGAGTATAAAGGGGTCTTGAGACAAAATAAACTTGAGAAACACTATAATAATGTAATGCCTTCCACTGGCATAAGTTTAAATACTGCCTCTATCTCCTGCAAAAAAAATGTCAGCTATTTGCAAAACAAGCAGGTCTCTATTAGAGAAAGGATTCATTCCTTTCTATTCTCTTCTGCTACCCTGAGGCTGTTTAGCTATTGTTTATGTTTCTGGTGCCTACTCTCTGTTACTGTTTTCTAAGATGTTTAATCTTGTGCAGGGCCTGCCTTTGCTTCAGTGATATGAAAGCTGGGAGCTGGACGTGGGAATGGGAAGTTGCAGAGAAATCTTGCCCTCATTCCCAGAGGCTTTTTGCGAGATGGGAGGCTCTCCAGAGAAAAATTTTGGTGAGGTAGTCACTGTTGATTCTGAAAAGAAAAAGGGTTTAAGTTTCCCAAGAAACCAAAGAGTAAGTCATCAAGTAACTTAGGTCTTAAAAGTCTCTCATCTTTTTAAAAGAGACCACTCATCTTTTTAATTTTTATATTTTAGGAGCATTGCTCTGTAGAGGATGATGATGATGACAATGATGATGGTAAACCATTTATTATTTGCTAGGAATTTTGGAGATGGAAATACAAGCAAGCAAAATAATCCCTACTGTCTAGGAACTTACATTTAAATGGGAGAAAACAACACATTAAGGAGAACTAGTAAGAGAGAGTATGTGAATATTTAGAAATAGCCAGGAACTGATGTGGAGGCCTGGTCTGGGCAGGATAAGGTGAGGGCCCATCTATCAGAGCCCAAGGTCAGAGACTAAGGTTATAGAAAAAGAAAGGGATGACAAGATTGGCTGGAGTGTAGATGTCCTGGTTTGGAAATGACTAGGAAGTGGGTTCTGAGAAAGATATATTTAAAGCTTATGAAAAATGAAACATAACTGTCTCAAAGAATTAAAAGAATTAATATCATGTGGCGAGTAGTTGTGAGTAGGCTGCATCATTTAACCAATAAGGAACTCCAAAAAGGTACAATAGTAAAAGATCATCAAAGAATTCTGTGATAGGAAGAGAAGCTGGGCTAGTCATGTGGAAAAAATTAGGGATGGCAGCTGGACTGCCAGAGTGCTTCATGGGTACCCTCAGTCAGGAGAAAGCAAGGAAAGTCTCTAGCATTTTGAGTGGACTTCATGATAAGCTTATGGGGGATGGTATAAGAGTCACATAGGATAGGCAGATGTTGATGAATTGCAATCTGCACGATTTAAAGGAAGTCAGATCTCTGAGATCATGAATCAATTTGAGTATGGATAAGAAATGGTGGCAAAGATCAGGAACTAAGGATGAAGACTAAAGTTCCATGGTTTTTTAAAAATAGTGCCAGGAATTTCAAAGCCAAATATGAGCTGGAGCTTTTGATAAACACCAAAGATAATAAAAAAAAATCTTTTAAAGCTATGTTGATGATAAGAGAAAGATCAAGGTCTCCTGTTAGGTGTAGGTAGAAAGCATAGATATACATAGAGTATGTGCCAGGTGTGATGGTACACCTTTGAGCAAGCATTACCATTAGATCTTCTGATGGGGAAGAGACCACACTTGATGAAGAGAAGATGAAAATGAGTAAGAGAATGAAAGCCAAACTGCTTGCCTTCTATTGTACTTTTGTTTTCTCTATAGAGGAGAAGTATCTTTTAGATGAAGAAACACAGAACAAATTGTTTACCAATCAATTGATCCCAAGATAAGTGAGAAGGTAGTAAGGGAACACCAAGATCTTCTTAATGTGTTCAAATCCCCAACTTGGCACTTCAACATTATACCATACTAAAAGAATGGGCAGAATGTAATTGGAGAACTGTTCTCAGTGATCTGTGAGGAATCATGGTGAATGAGGGAGATGTTCTAGGACTAGTGATAGTCAATATTATCCCAAATTTCAAAAAGAATACAGTGAATATTTTAAATAGTAGGGCAATAGATTTAAGTTGATTTCTGGTGAAATTCTGTGATCACTAAAAATCAGTATGTGTTTATAAAGAATTAATTAACCTCATTAATCTCATTCATTAATCTGGCAACTAGGTAGCAAAGTGGAAAGCATACTAGACCTGGAGCCAGAAAGACCTGAGTTCAGATACTTATTAGCTGCATGACCCTGGGCAAATAATTTAACCTGAGTTCAAATGTGCCCTCAACCACTTACTAGATGTGTTACCCTGGACAAGTCATTTAAACTGTCTGACTCAGTTTTCTCTTTAAGATGATGATAATAATAACATCTACCTCCTACAGTAGCTGTTAGGGTAAGATGAGATATTTTTAAAGTACTTTGCAAACTTTAAAGCCTATATTGATGCTTGCTATTTTTTTTACAAGGTTATTAGTCTAATAGGTCATATGAATGTCTTAGATGTAATATACCTGGCATTTATCAAAACTCCCCCATAATAGAATTATGTGTTAGATGGTAGCACATCCAGGTAGAATTAGAACTGGTTGACTGACTGTATCCTAGAGTGTGGTTAATGGTGAGGTCAGTACCCAGTCTGTTAAAGGATTGATATCAACTTGGAAGGGAGAACCTCTCTTGAATATCCTGTCCTTGGCCTTGGTAATATTGAATATCTTGTCCTTGGTAATATTATGAATTACTTGAATAAATACATGCTTATCAGATTTGTTATGATGTAGTAGAGAGCTAATATATTGGATGATAGAACTCAAATCCAAAATACCTTGACAAGCTAGAACAATGGATCAAAACTAACAAGATACAATTTAATTGGAATAAATGTATAAAGTCCATCACTCAGTTTCAAAAAACATATTGCTTAAGTGAAGTATAGGGGAGCCATGTTTATAAAAGGCATTTCATGTAATAAAAAAAACACCTAGAGATCCTATTTGAGAGAAATTATTATTTCTCCTCTCTCTTGTATTTAATAACTTATTATTGAATTAGGAACAAAGCTTTCTCCCTTTTCTGTTTCCTCATCCAGAAATCAACCAATGTGGGAAATCTTGGGCAAAGACTTACCCAGCCAGGAAAGCTAAGATCTAATCAAAGACAATGAAGAAATTCTAAGCTTAGGTGAATGGGTGGATTCCTGCTTATTGTGTTCACTCAGACAAGTCTGGGAAAAAGTGGAGTCTCCCTTTTGTCAGATGGGTGATACGGAAATTGATAAGTCTCTTTGACCAAGATTTGAGTGATCGATGTCCTGTACCTGAAGACCCTCACTGGAATAAGCCCACCTCTCATTATAATAATGAGAGAATTCTCATTATTTGTTAACCAATCAGAGTTGACTTCAATCCTCAGGTCTACCCCTTTTCCAAAGACATATGAACTGTGAGCCTATGGCCATGACTTGTCTTTGGTCCAAGAGAGATGGCCAAATGACCATTCCTTTTATTGATAAAATGCTAGCATTATTAATAAAATAATCATTTACCCAGAAATTATGTCTCTTGAACTTTTTAAACATCACATACTGAAGCCATAAGATACGGCAGCCAAAAATTAATGTTATCTTGGGGAGAGACCACATATTATTTACATAGTTCATGTACTATGTTATCTTGGTTTTCATTAACAGAAGTATAGTATCTAGAGCAAGCAAATTTATATTCCCATGGACTCTTAACTGGTCCATCATTAAGCACTTATTAAGTGCTTACTATGTGCCAGGCACAGTGGATTCAAAGAAAGACAAATAATACTGGAGTGTTATGTCCGATTCCCAGTGACAAATTTTAAACAGGAAATCTGCAAGCAAGAACACACCTGGAGGAAATCAATCAGAACAATGAAGAGGTTAGAAACCATGCTTTATGAGACTGGTTGAAAGAATGGGAACGTTTTACCTGGAGAAGAGAAGGCTTAGATAATACATGAACTCAATCTTCAAATATTTGAAGGGTATAGAGAAAGACCATTGTCTCTGGAGTCAGAAATCTTTTGTTCAAATTCTCTTTCTGAATCTTACCTTGTGTGAGTCCCTTAACTTCCCCAGTTTCCTCCTCCATAAAATGAACTCCATGGCTTCCAAAGACCCTTCCATCTCTAGCTCTATAATCCTATGTGCAAGATTGATCTTTTTGGTTGCAGATGACAAAACTAGGAAGATACAAGGAAATAGATTTCAATTCAGCATAAGAGGGGGAAAACTTGGGGTGGGGGTAGAGCCAAGATGGAAACTGGAAAGCAGGGACTTGCTTAAGTTCTCCCCCAAATCCCTCCAAACACTTGTGAAAAATGGCTCTGAACAAATTCTAGAGCTGCGGAACCAGTGAAATAGCAGAGGGAAACAAATCGCCAGCCCAGAAGAGCCTGGATGGCCGCCAGGAAGGGTCTATTGCACAGTGCTGAGAGTGGAGGGCAGTCCGGTGTAGCCCACGATGGGACAGACCAGACCCAGAATCAGCCAGCCAGAACAGGCCTTGGGGCCATGAAACAGTGAGCTGTGGCAGTTTCCAGACTTCTCAATCCACAAATGCCAAAGAGCTGGTTAGGGGGAAACTGCAGAATCAAGTTAGGAGCAGTCTGATTACCAGCCCTGGGGGTTGCAGAGGTGGTGCAGTGGTGGTGTGGCAGCAGCAGGAAACTCCTGAGGCTGCTTCAAGAGCTACAGTGTCAGCTGCTTCCCTAGTCCCTGGTTCACACGGTGGGAGGATTCTAGCAGCAGATCTGAGTGGGGGTGCAAGGAGCACTTTGTGGGCACAAAGGCAGATTCTATGCTGTGCCCTGCTTGGATCTTTATTGCAGTCCTGGTAGGCGGTTCTTGGGGGAGGAGGAGGGCTGTGGTGAGAGAGCCTGGGGTGATGGTGGAGTAGAAGTAGCTGTAAAAATACCAGTGCTTGGACCCTAAAGCTTGGGACAAAGTACTCTCTACTCTATAAGCAGTCATATCCTGACAAAAAGCTTAAGGGTCAAGTAATTGGCTGGGAACACATACAGGCAGCAAAAATGAACTCAGACTCAAACTCAGACTCAAACTCAAACTCTAGATTCCTTTTTTGGTGACAAAGAAGATCAAATCATACAACCAGAAGATGTCAACTAAGTCAAAGAGCCTACATCAAAAGCATCCAAGAAAAATATGAATGGTGTCAGGCCATGGAAGAGCTCAAAAAGGATTTGGAAAGGCAAGTTAGAGAAGTAGAGGAAAAATTGGGACAAGAAATGAGAGTGATGCAAGAAAACCATGAAAAACAGGTCAATGACTTGCTAAAGGAGACCCCAAAAAATACTGAATAAAATTACACCTTAAAGAACAGACTAACTCAAATGGCAAAAGAGCTCCAAAAAGCCAATGAGGAGAAGAATGCCTTGAAAGGCAGAATTAGCCAAATGGAAAAGGAGGTCCAAAAGACCACTGAAGAAAATACTACCTTAAAAATTAGATTGGAGCAAGTGGAAGCTAGTGACTTGATGAGAAATCAAGATATTATAAAACAGAACCAAAGGAATGAAAAAATGGAAGACAATGTGAAATATCTCATTGGAAAAACCACTGACCTGGAAAATAGATCCAAGAGAGATAATTTTAAAATTATTGGATTACCTGAAAGCCATATCAAAAAAAGAGCCTAGATATCATCTTTCAAGAAATTATCAAGGAAAACTACCCTGATATTCTAGAACCAGAGAGTAAAATAGAAATTGAAAGAATCCATTGATCACCTCCTGAAAAAGATCCCAAAAAGAAAACTCCTAGGAATACTGTCGTCAAATTCCAGAGTTTCCAGGTCAAGGAGAAAATACTACAGGCAGCCAGAAAGAAATAATTTGAGTACCGTGGAAACATAATCAGAATAATACAAGATCTAGCAGCTTCTACATTAAGGGATTGAAGGGATTGGAATATGATATTCTGGAGGTCAAAGGAGCTAGGATTAAAACCGAGAAACACCTACCCAGCAAAACTGAGTATGATGCTCCAAGGCAAAATATGGATTTTCAATAAAATAGAGGACTTTCAAGCTTTCTCAATGAAAAGACCAGAGCTGAATAGAAAATCTGACTTTCAAACACAAGAATCAAGAGAAGCATGAAAAGGTAAACAAGAAAGAGAATTCATAAGGGACTTACTATAGTTGAACTGTTATGTTTACATTCCTACATAGAAAGACGATGAGTGTAATTCATGAGACATTTCTTAGTATTAGGGGAGTTGAAGGGAATATAGACAGAGGGCACAGGATGAGCTGAGTATGAAGGGATGATATCTAAAAAATGAAATAAATTTAAGGGGTGAGGGACAAATTTGTTGAGAGAAGGATAAAGGGAGAGATAGAATGGGGTAAATTATCTCACATAAAAGTGGCAAGTAAAAGCAGTTCTGTTGGAAGGGAAGAGGGGGCAGGTGAGGGGGAAAGAGTGAATCTTACTCTCTTCAGGTTCAACTTGAGGAGGGAATAACATACACACTCAATTGGATATCTTACTCCACAGGAAAGTAAAAGGAAGAGGATAAAAAAAGGGGGGGGGATGATAGAAGGGATGGCAGATAGGGGAAGGAGGTAATCAAAAGCAAAAGCAAAAACTTTTGAAAAGGGACAGGGTCAAGGGAGAAAATTGAATAAAGGGGGACAGGATAGGATGGAAGGAAAGAAATATAGTCAGCTTTTCACAACATGAGCATTGTGGAAGTGTTTTACATAATGATACATGTGTGATCTATGTTGAATTGCTTGCCTTCCTGGGGGGGGGGGGTAGTTGGGAAGGGAAGAGGGGAGAGAATTTGGAAATCAAACTTTTAAAAGCAGATGCTTAAAAAAATGTTTTTTTTGCATACAGCTGGGAAACAAGATATATAAGGAATGGGACATAGAAAAGAAAGGGCTTGCTGAACAGGTGGAACAGGAAAGGTGAAGCAGAACTGAGAGGAAGTGAGATCAAAGCAGTTAGAACAGTTAGAGATGAGGGAGAGAGAGGGAGCAGGAGAGGCTGTGAGCTTTTGTTTGTGGGAAGGCCCTAGCAGGGGAAGGCTTTGGGATGGTGATGCTCCCTGCTATGATAATGTGTATTAACTTCTTTGCTTCTTGGATGGATTGAACTTACTGGTTTTGGGATTGGGTTTTCTGGTATTGAGATTCAGTTTACTGGTGTTGGGATTGGGCTTTCTGGTGTCTGAATAAATGTTTTGTTTGTATCTTCTATATGGAGAGTCATAATTTGTGATTCAGAACCATGCCGTCATACTTGCAACAATAGCAACCGTTGCGAATATTGCCTTGGTGATACAGGCAGTGACATCTCTGGATGTCATCAAGCAGAGATAGATGATCTTTTTTCTTTTTTTAAATGTCTGTTGTATGTAGGAATCATGCTTTGGATAAGTGTTGGACTAAATTACTCCTGACGTCCCTTCCTACTCTGCCTATGATTCAACGAATCTCATACTAAAAACTGAAAGCTATTTTAAGTATTGCAAACAGGCATAATTAGGTTGAAGCTCTGACCACCCACTGACCATAGTGAGAGCTTCACAGAAATGCATAATTTATGCCATTATCTCAGTTCCTGAGACTACAAGACCAGCACTCCTGGGGCCATATGCTGTCCAGCAAAATGTCTCTGGCAATTACCTGCAGAACAGCCTGATGTCAAGTCTTGATTATTCACGTTTACAAAAGAGAAATATTTTTAAGCAATAGGAAAGATCCTCTAACAATTCCTTCATTGAGAAAAGGGGAAAAATTCCAAAGATATTATTTGGGGTCTTTGAAAGCGATGTGGTTGCAGCTTAATTTATTTGGGTGACAAGTGAGGCTAGTTTTCTCTGCCTATGGAGAAGAGCTGATCTAAAAGTAAATCTGATAGGCCAAGGTGGGGATCCCATTCATTGTGCCTGAAAATTAGGATGAATGGACTTTCCATTAACTCTCCTGATGACACTTCCTAATTTCCCCAGTGAATCTGGCTGCTTCAGATGGTTCATGTGCTATTTATCTTCATCCGCATTTGGACTGTATTTCTGAATTCATGAATTACAATTGCTTTATTTGAAAGAAAAACAATCCTAGAGAGAATTAAATCCATAATCCCTACCGAAGGCTCTTTCTTTCCTTTACAAGGCCCTTGTGGATATTTTTTTTTCTTCTTTAACTCCCGGCCCCGCCAACATATTTCATTTTAGGGGTCAAAAGTCACAGGTAAGTAACAAATAGAAGTTGACACAGACCTAGCTCTTCAGTTGTCTTCATTCCAATTTACTTCCTTAGTTTTGCTGGTGTTTAGTCATTTCCACTGTGTCTGGCTCTTCATGACCCCATTTGGGATTTCTTTGGCAAAGAATGGTTTGCCGTTTCCTTCTCCAGCTCATTTTGCAGATGAAGAACTGAAGCAAACAGGGTTAAGTGATTTGCCCAGGATCAAGCAACTAGTAAATGTCTGAGGCTAGATTTGAACTCAGGTGTTACTGACTCTAGTTACCGACTCCAGTTACCAACTCCATCTGCTGCAGCACCACCTAACTTCCTTAGACCTAGCACATATATGTTGACAGTCAGCTGTGGGAATTTATTCTGTTCCTACATCATATTAGCCTTGCCAGTACTTCTGACATCATTGAGGTACAAACATTTTCACAAGAGGCCTGGCATCCATGAGTCATATAGCAGGAAGGAACTTTGGAGTCCAGGCCTCTTCATTTCACAGATGATGAAAGTGAGGTACGGAGAGAAAACATGATGGAGTGGAAGAGTCCTGGCTTTAAAAAATCCCTGGGTTTGAATCCTGGAGCTATTTCTTACTATCTGTGTAGCTTTAGGTAAGCCATTTCATCTACCTATGCCAGTTTCCTCATCTTTCAAATGAAGCTGTTAAACTAGATCAGGATTCCTAATCTGGGGGGTCTATGAATTTTTAAAAAAATTTTGATAACTGTATTCATTATAATTAGACCTTTGTAATCCTATGTATTTTATTTTATGCATTGAATTATTTTTTTTATTTTTAAAATAAGTTTATTTTTAGTTTTCAATATTCACATGCATAAGATTTAAATTTTCTCCCCCTCCCTTCCCTTCTTCCAAGATGGCATGCAATCCGATATACGAACACATACATTCCTATTAAACATATTTTCACATTAGTCATGTTATATAGAAGAATTAGAACAAATGGGAATAACCATGAGAAAGAAAAACATAAAACAAAACAAAATTAAAAAAGAAAATTCTCTGCTTTGATATGCATTCAGATTCCATATTTCTTTTGCTGGATGTGGATGGCATTTTCCATTATAAGTCTTTTGGAATTGTTTTAGGTTCTTACATTGCTGAGAAGAGCTAAGCCTATCAAAATCAGTCATTGCGCACCGTGTGGCTGTTACTGTGTACAATGTTCTCCTGGTTCTGCTCATTTCACTCAACATCAGTTCATATAAGTCTTTTCAGGTTTTTCTGAAGTCTGCCTGTTAATCATTTTTATAGCACAATGGTATTCCATTACATTCATGCACCATGAAAAGAATTATTCTGAAGCTTCACCAGACTGCCAAAGGGGTACATGACACCTCCAAAAAATGAAGAATTGTTGAACTAGATGATTTCTTTTTTTATTATTTGTTTTAGACTGAAATACTAAAACTTAAATATACAATAAGAAAAAGAAATATTATAAACTAAAATATCAAAACTTAAATACATAGATGATTTCTAAGGTCCCTTTATGCTCTAAATTATTTTTGTTCTAAGGTTCAGTGACTCGTCAAAGGTCACATAGCTAGGGAGTTACTGATCAGGGGCTGAACCTTGTACACTAACTTACAATGTTACTCAAATAAAGCTCAACAAAAAAAATCATACATTAATAGACATATATGAAAACATTTTTCTGTATTTATGCTAAGTTGAATACTTCACTCATTGTAAGTTGAATCTTGGTTTTTAGGACATTTGCTTATTCCCCAACTACCCAGTTTCCTTCTATGACCTTCCTTCTACTCATTTCCTCTCCCCCAAAGTAAATGCTATACTGAATTTTACTCCTTTGGATCCATCCTAATCAAGTCAACGAGCATTTATTAAGCACCTATTATATTTCAGACCATCAAAACTCACTCAGTGAATATGTCATCCCTTTAGAGACTTGCTAAAAAGTGCTAAATGAGGTTCTTTGAGGATATATAATGAATACTTGTGTACTACTTACTTGTGTTTGGGTCTTACATCTCTGATACACTGTAGGCTGTACAGGGGCATAGATAATTCGTTATTTAAACTTCGTATCTTCCCCATCCCCCTTAACTCTCAGCTCCAAGTTCTGTGTCCTATATTTGCAGGAACTTAATAAATAAATATTTGTTGAATGACTTAATGACTAACTGTAATATTAATTAAGGTGGGACTTTTGGTTTTTTTACTGTTTTCTCTTTGAGAATACTAAAGTAATGAAATGCCTTTAAGTCTTACCAGGTGCAAAGCCCCAGACCCACACCCTTTTGCTAACTAGGTGTAAAGCCCCAGGTTCACATCCTTTTGTTGATTAGGTGTGAACCCTTCAGGGGCCCTAAGAAGGGTATATAAACTCAGAGGTTAGCATTTTGTCTGGGGCTCACCCATGGAAGGAGTGTTGAGACTCTGGGCAAGCCATTGCAACTGCGCCTCCCCTGCCTGCCTCCCCCCACCCTCCACCCAACCCAGATGTTGGTTTGTATTTGCTCTGTTTATATATTTGCAACTTGTTTGTATTTGCTCTGAAGTTCGGGGTGCTGGCTTTTCCTCCTCAACTAAGTGAGTCATGTATGTATCTTTGATTAAAGTGAAATTGTTAACCCCTTATACTTGCTTTTCTTAGAAAAACACATCAAAGAACCCACGCTAGAAGCAGCTCTTGTTGCTGCTCTTGTTGGGTCTTACACCCCTATGGCAGCTGCTACCACATCGTTGTTACACTAACTAATCTGATAAATTTTTTGTGTTATGGTCTTTATGAATGCTAATGACTTCTATTAACTTTTCAGTGTTTCTCAGAGTCTTGGCATCTAAAAACAAGGAAACAAGTGATCATTTCTCTGGGCATCAGTTTCTTCATCTGTAAAATGAGGAATTGATTGGACTAAATGGACTTCAAGATCCCTTCCATCTCTAAATCTGTAATCTATGAAGTCTAATGACAGGAATTTCAGGTCCTTTAGTCGAGGGAAAAGATAGACAGACTTCTTGTATCTCACATCATACGTGTTGATAATTACCTTTGTCTTAGGACTGATTCTAATGAAAACTTGGGTGTATTTGAATCCCACCTCAGACACTTAGTATCTATGTTGTCATGGGCATGTCATTTGAATTCCCAGAACCTCAATGTCTTTATATATATATATTTATACACACACACACACACACATACACACACACACACACACACACACACACACACACACATATATATATATATATATATATATATATATGTATATAATATATGTATACACATATATATAATCATATTTCTACTTTCTACCTGTGGCTGTAGAGAAAGCATTTTGCAAATCCTAACATACCTTATATATCGAGGACCTGTGAGTTTGAACTCATTCCTTCTCACACCATAACTTAAACTCTTGGGGAGTTGTCTGAGGTGAAGCTCAGAGTATTTAAGGGACTTGCCCAAGGTCACACACATGGTGTCAGAAGCAGTGCTTGTCAGAGCTTCCTGACTCCGTGGACAGCTCTCTATCCACTTTATCATATTGCCTCTCAAGCACCACACTGATAAGAATAAAAATCATTATTGTGTTGTGGTTGTTCAGTCGTGTCTGACTCTTTGTGACCCCATTTGGGGTTTTCTCGGCAAAGATACTGTAATGGTTTGCCATTTCCTTCTCCAGCTCATTTTACAGATGAGGAAACTGAGGTAAATAAAGTTAAGTAACTTTCCCAGGGGCACACAGTGAAGGTCTAAGACCAGATTTGAACTCAGGAAGATGAGCCTTCCTTATTCTAGGCCTGGTGCTCTATCCACCGAGCCACCTAGCCGTTCTCACTTTTATTAGATGCTAAAATTATTTGCCTCTATTTTATCTTTCTCTCTCCTATCACTACCCCTTGTAGATAACAGGAACATAGATCACATCGATTTTGAGCTACAAAGGCCTTTTGTGGCCAGAGTCCAGTGCCCCATATTTCATAAATGAAGAAACTCAGGCACTGGAGGTTAAACAACTTGGCCAGGTTTGCACAAATAAGTCTGAGGCAGGATTTGAACCCAGATCTGCTTTCCTTGGCGAATAGTTTATGTTACTTATAAACAAAAGTTTTACCTGAGCATTTCAGCAATTCCATGGCAGATGTAGAGAGTCTTTTCAAGCAAGAGCTAAGCTGGCCAATATTGAGACTAATTGCCAACTACTGCTAAGAAATGAAGTTATCAGGGGCCAGTGCTTGACATAAGCCCAGTGCTTCGGATAAAGCTGTTTGAATATAGGAAAGCATCTACCATAAGGAATGGAAAGTAACCAGGGAAAGTCTAGAAAGAGCGAGGCCAAAATCAGTTGGTAGGAGATCTAGGCCATTTAGGGGCAGGAACAGGTGCGAGCAGAAACTGTAGCCAAGGTAAGGGCCTCTCCACGGGCAGCCCCGTCTTTCTGAGTTGAAGGTGAGTTCCTGGGCCTCCTCCCTTCACTGTATGCTTCCCGTCCTGCACCTGTGTTCCAACCTGGCTCTGACATACGTGATAGATGAGAATCACAAGCTTTGTGCATTTTGTGTCGCTTCCCTGAAGACAAGCCTCTTTATTGACAAGATGAAGGCCCCGAGTGAATGATTTCCAAGACCTTGAAGTGAATTATTGGCTTAGGATACACCCACTCTAAATGAAACTTACAAGATTAATTGCAGCTTTGAATGCCAGTTAAATTGGAAGTTATTCACGGAGTTTTGGCCTTCTAAAAATGAATGGTATATCAAGTCACATCACCCAAGCTCGATTCCTAGAAGAAAATATTCCTGGTGGGAAGAAATGTAGATGGTGGCTTTCCAAAGAAAATGAAACATGCTTCTTTTTTTGAAAAGTATTTTTGCGTGCTATTTTTTTTCATTTCACCTCTTTGACGTAGGCTCTTCAACACAATGGAAGACAGGAACATTTCAGCAATTCAGGGAACGAATTAAGTTCACTTTTGTCAGAACTAGCCGTCGGCTCCTTCAGAACCGCAGTAGAATGGTTAAAGTAAATTATGGTTAAAAACTATCTGACAAAACTGGATTTTATGCTGAGGAGTCAGGGTGATTAAACTGTCATGTGGCAGAGGAAAGTTCGATTCCAGAATATCTCTTTAATTTGTGGTCTGCTCTCCACTTTCAAGTGTTTTTTTTCCTTTGCTTTTTTGAGAATTCTTCCATCCATTTTGCAAGTCTCCAAAGCCCATAAAATTCATTACAAACTGTTGAATTCAGTAGTTTTACATGAGGTAAGGGTCAATATGCCTGTCTCTCATCCCATTCACTGAAACTTTTCCGCCCAAACATTCCGATTCTGGCTTAGTCCCCATGATGCTAGGTCTCGAAGGGATGGAGCATCTACTCTAGAGTGGTCCTACTTCAACCCTGATTCAGAGAATCCTGGAAAGACTGAGATTGTACTAGAATTCCACCATGGATTTGCCGTCTCTTCATGAAAAATCTTGCAATGATTTGTGATTGAACTGGAGCATCATATCTTCATATTATGATTTCCAGAGTAAGTCCGAGTACTTTCCCTAACCACTATTTTCCATGTGTGTTGTCTCTGAATTATTAGAATGTAAGTTCCTTGAGGGCTGGAATTATCTCACTTTTTAAATTTGTATCTCTAGTATCTAAAACATTTCCTGGCACATAGGAGGTGCTTAATAAATACCATTTGATTCTTTTATTCATTCTATAAAGTGAGATTTATTTCCCAAGGTTCTTTGTATCAGAAAAAAAGTAGGGTCTGGTTTGAGCTATGTCTCAAGGGCTGGTGTAGAACTAGGGCAATGGTAACTAAAGATAGGGTAAAATATGGGAAGAATAATTACCTTTTCTATTTTGTGCTATCCTATGGTTCCATTTTGAATTCTTGATGTAGAATGGGAATTAATAATGTGGTGAAAAGAATTTTCAAGGTAATTTATTTGGATTGTTTCTAAAGATCTCTTCTGAAAATATATAATCTAGAAGCATCAAAATTGGACTATTTTGATTTTTAAAAAATATGATTTTTTTATTTGAGTTTTTAAACTAGAGTGACAAACACATATTAGAGTTGTAATGAGGGTCAAATGAATGGGACTTTGTTTCAGGGCACCAAACTATAGAGGGCACTGTAGCAAGGTGGAAACAACTTAACTTAGCATCTACTTAGTGAAAACAATTAATTAACATGAGACTCTACCTGAGGCCCTATTACTACTCCCTCTCTGCAGATTTTCCTACTACCACCACACAACTAAGTTTGGATTTAAAGGTTAGTTTGAAGGCATATTTTGTAAAGCTTGTCAGGGGTGTCAAAATTGCTCGCAATGACTATGAAGCTGTACTGTATTATTAAAGTTAGAGACATTTTTAAAAATTCAGTGTATATACACTCAGAAGATTCACAGTGCATTTAAAAATTGAGATTCAATGACACTAAGTGGGTGAAGGGGAAGGATGAGGTTGGGGGAGATCTGGAAATGTACGTAAGATAAAAGAATGTAGCTACATATTAAACACGGAACCCACAAGTGGACCTAGGCTTATTTTTGATAAAACTATGTCTCAACAATCCTCTTGACTCAATCAATATGCATTTATTCAGTGCCTACCATATGCCACTGCTAGGGCATGGGGGTGCAAATACAAAAGCGAGACTGCCACTATTCTCAATTAGCTTCCATTCTACTAAGGGCAAATAGCATATTAACAAATAAGTAAAGACAAGGCATATGAAAAATAAACAGTGATATGTTGCAGGGGACACTCACAATGGGGATATCAGGAAAAGTCCTTTGAAGGAGGTGGTACTTGAACTAGGAGAGGTGGTACTTGAACTTGGAGAGAGCTAGGAGTTTCCAGAGGCCAAAATGACAAGGAAGAACATCCCAGGAATGGGGGTGAGAGTGGGACGGTGTCTAGGCAAAGTCATGGAGATATAATGTCATATTCAGGGAACATTAAGTAGACTTTCTGATTTGAAACAGAATGAGCGACAGGGGAACATCTGTTTCCATGGGAGAATGAATGTTATTTTTAAACCAGTGACACTTAATGCCGTCCTATGCCACTCTTTCCATTAAAAATAATAATAAAATGTAGCAGGGGTGATCAGGGGAACCCCTGATTAATTAATGTAGTCCATGTGAATAGATTTTAGGACATGGGCCTTTGTTAGGCTGGTGTACCTCCCACAGAGCTGAACAAACACACTTGGCCCCTTAGGAGGGATTTCAGTCTAACAAAGTTCAATATCCTGTAATCTCTGTCACATGAAAGAAGGTGGGTAGGTGAAATCAAATAAAGCAGAGCTACTAAAAAAACCAAAACAACAAGGCCACCAAATCCAGAGCCGGTTGACACTGATGATCTCCCTTAGAGCTAAAAAGTAAAGAAGGCTGGGGTCCAACGTCATCAAGTCCTTCTGAAAACCACTCCTATATTAACACATTACTGCTTACGGATGGCTAGAGTGTAATATTAGCAAAAAAACTGAAATCAGATTTCACTGAATTCATCTGCTTGCAGAGCAAAAATATTAATTATTAATTAACACTCAATTTGTCCATCCACTACAGGGTTGATATTGGTGCTTCATCTACTTCTTTGTAGATGTAATATATACTATGGCTATCTCCCAGGCTTTTAAAAGAAGTCACTGTGTATCTCAGTCATGTAAATTAAAATATAAAAGAAAAACCCTCCATATTTCTGGGGTGGTTGAATTTGGTGCTGAATGTTTTTGGTTTTTTATTATGGGGTAAACTTGATAGATAAGTCATCAAGCTATTGAAAGAAACATTTGCTCAGAGTTTAGGGAGTTAGGGTAGATAGACCCAAAGCAAAGGGGGGCAGGGAGCTTTGTAGAAATGTAACATGCTATTTCTCCTATTCCATTTTTGTTTAGTTTCCCAATAATCAGGTATTTGTATGTTAATAGTGGCTCACACTTAAGATTGATAATATGCTTTTCTCATGATAATCCTTTGAGGTATGTTGTGCAAATATCTCCCCAATTTTACAGATGAGGAACCCTAAGAACCCTGGAGAAGGAAATGGCAAGCCACTTCAATATCTTTGAGGAAGTTGGAGTTCAAGTGATTTGCTCACAGTCAAGCAAATGGAAGATGTCAGAGCCCGAATCTAAGCCCAAGTCTTTTGGCTGTATTCCAGCAGTTTTTTTTTTTACCCTATAATGTCTATGTGGGGAGGAGGGGGAAAGGAGAGAGTTAAATGTGGTTATTATATCTTAATTAACTTTTGTCATTAGGGTTGTCATCCTTTGTTAGTATTACCCATACATTGGTGGAGTTTGGATGTGAGCTGGGCTCTCTAATCTAGATAGGTAGGCACCATGGTGGAGTGGACTGAGTGCTGGCTTTGGAGTGGAGGAAAGCTCGGACTTCAATCCTAGTTCTGACATTGAATACCTGGGAAACCTTAGCCAAGTCATTTGATTCTCCCCTATTTTGATGTGGAAAATTGAGTGGGACTAAATTGAACTCTAGGGTCCCTATGATCTTGACCCTGATAAGTGCTCAAGATTAAAGCTTCCTTTTGGATTTGAGGCAACCCTACAGTTCCTATTTGGATTAATCTCTGATGGGTGGTAGATGTATTTCAGGCCTAAAGATGTTTTAAAATTTATTTGCAAGGTTTACATCCACATGAATAAAGGTTTGGTGAGTTGATTTACCATCTGTTTTTCTAAGGGAAGCAAAAGAATCAATATTCTTTGATGTTTTCCAGGGTGACAGGAGGGGTAGGAAAGTGGGACACATGTATGACCTGTATAGCTCTGTTTGTGACCAGAAAACCTGGTGGATCAGGGTACTGCTAGTGTTTTTGTATCCAATGAAAATATGAAACAGAAAAGGAAATTGCATTGTATTCACAGAGCAGTTGAAACCTGGTACAGAATTTTCCCAGTTACCTAAAAATCTCTCCCAAAAATCGAATTGCTATGGTTATTTGAGTCTGGGTCTCTGGGTGCACAATTAGTGAAAAAGAAGGCTCATCTCCTCCAAGAAGAGAAACAAGAAGCTGGGGAGAAGGTGTCAGTGCTGGGAGGGAATTTCTGTATAACAGATTCATATAGGCAGCTTGGAGAGCTGCCTTCTCCAGGATCTGTCAGGCTCACCTTCCCTTCCCCTTTCCTCCTGACAGTAATCAGACTAAAGACTCTAATTTATACTCTTAAACCGAACATGAGACCCATTTTCCAGATTTAGATAAATTGGTAATTGAAAAGAGGAAGCAGAGGTTGAATGCAGGGGAGGTGTTTCCTATAATAGCCTTAAAAAACATTTGTCGTACAAACTAACTGAGCCTGTCTAGATAATTACTGGTATAGCATAGGTGTCAAGTGGAGTGCTTGGGGGTTAAATGAAGAGTAATAGTGAAACTTTAATTATGTGTGGAGAATGGTAAGGGGACCTCCATGCGTTTGCAACATTCGTTCAATTATGGGACTAAGGGGGAGGTAAGGAACCTCAAATAGTTTTTCAAGGTATGTGTTTGATGGGATTATTCTAGTCGCATTTATTTATACATGAACTAAGCATTTTGTCGGGGGGAGCAGCAAAGGACTAATTATTGTATTTTGTAATAATTTTGTGAAAGGGAGTATGGTGGTGCAAAAATAAAACTGAATTTGGAGTCAGAGGACCTGGATTCAGATTTTGATTCTCCCACTTGTAACTTCTGTGAAATATTGAATTTTACTCAATCTTTCTGCATCTGGAAAGTGTGTATGTATGGGGTGGGGCGGGGGAAGGGGAAGAGGTAAAACTTGGTGATCTGTTAATGTCCCTTCTATCCAAGGGTGTACTGGTAAATGTTTGGTTGATTGGTTGACTGGTAAATGTTTAACAACCAGCTATCTGGAAAAAACAAGTACATACAATACACTTTTTTTTTTTTTTTGCAGGGGGGAAGGCAGGGCAATTGAGGTTAAGTGACTTGCCCAAGATCACACAGCTAGTAAGTGAGTGAGGGATAATTCTTGTGAAGACTTCAGAGAGAGAGAAAATATTAAAATTATTTTTTTTTATTTCTGCAATAAGCAGGGGCAATGAGAGAATGGGATTTAAGCTCGTAGGAATGTGATTACCTTACTCTCAGGAATCCAGGGCCTGGGGCAATCAGTGCCTATGGGTTGTGCATTCCGTGCTCCAGGAAGCCCCCTCCGTCTTTCCTCATTAGTCCTCTTTACCTTAGCCATATTATTGCCACATCAGCAGCTAGTACTAAATAAGGAGATATGTTTTGGATTGGCTATACTTGATTTCCTGGTCTTTGTCTAGCTTTTTGCATCTAGATTGTAAGCCTGCCTCCCAGCCAATGGAGAGGAGGGATAGTGGTGGGTGAGAGTTCTTTTGTGGTAGGATATACGTTGGTGCTTTGCCTTTGTGATCCGCCTCCTTCCACTAGTCTGATCCGCCTCCTTCCACTAGTCAGTCCCAGTGGAGGTGATGCCCAAATCTCGCTAGATTTGTCAAATAAAGATTAATTCCTTTTCCTTCCCTACCTGAGAAGCCTCTGTGAATTATTGGGGTACCTGGGTGGTCTCGCCACCCCACACATAAGTGTGTCAAATGTCTGAGGCTGGATTTGAACTCAGGTCCTCTTGATTCAAGGGCCGGTGCTCTATTCACTGCACCACCTAGCTGCTCCACACAATACATCTTTAAATTTAATCTGCATTAACATTTTCTCCATCATTCTAAGTCCAGACAATCAACAAAATAGTTCATCAAGCCCTGATTTATAGAATTCACCAACTTCCAAGGTGTAAATGCTCACACAGAAAGGGTTAATATCAGCTCTTTCGAGTGGGTTCAAGCTGGTCTTTGGTTCTATCTTTAGAGGTCTCATGGTGTAGTGAATCTGATGTGGTTTGGGGTGCCAGGAACCCTGTAGAGCAAGGGTACGAGAGGTCTGCCTCGAAAGAATTCAACCACTCAAGCCTTCTTTCAGTCAGAGTAGTGGGGTTTTATTATAACATCAGAATGGCAGGCAAGATTCCTAGTAAATCTGCAGTGTTAATCGCCAGTAGGAGCTGGCAGAGTTCCTAGTGAGTTTGAGAATCTGATGAGGATGGGACTGATACTTACGTACAAAAAGGACTGTGCAAAGGTCTGGATAGGATAAAGGAGTAAGGAGCACCCTGGGGTTGGCCAGATGCAGACAATGAAAGCAGTTAAGTGGTCTGAGAGCCACAGGGAAAGGCCAGATAAAAGGATTATTGAGTATCTAGGTAGATTGGGATGGGCTGGGTACCTCAGGTGAAATGCTAGTGACCTGAGCTGCTGAAATGTGTGGCAAAATTCAGGGGCTGAGTAGCATGCAAAGATGCGGTCTTTTCCTTTTAGGGGTCCCACAACCCCATCAAATCCAGCTCTGCTTCTGAAGTTGGAAGATCTGAGTTCGAGGCCTGCCTCTGACACTTACTGTATGAACCTTAGGCAGATCTTTTAATTCTCTGAGCCTAAGTTTCCTCATCTTGTAATATGGAAAAATGTTGTTTGTACTATTCTACAGGGTCTTTTTTTTTGAGGCATTTGGGGTTAAGTGACTTGCCCAGGGTCACAGAGTTAGTAATCTACAGGGTCTTTTTAAGGAAACCACTTTTTGACCTTTAAAGGACTATATAAATATGTGCTTTTATTACAGCAGAGAAAGGCTCTATTGGTATGATGCCAAAACTTTTAAAATAAGTTTTATTGATGTCTTTTGTTTTTTACAAGGCACTCATTTCTGGAAAGACCTCTGCTCCTCCCCTGCCCTCCCCACCAAGATTGAACCCTGTTCTACAACAAAGAAAAACAGGTAAGCAAAAAAAATCTGAAACAGACTGTTAAAATAAAAAGAGTCAGAGGAACAGGATTCAAATCCTGTCTGTGCTACTTAGCTGTGTGACCCTGGGCAAATCATTTAAACTTTCAGACTTTCAATTTCCTTATCTGTAAAATAAGAAAGTAGGAATAAGCCAGTTTTCTTGGAATGAGAAATAATTTTATATGGCTTGATTTCATGATAATAATGGCCATGTATGTGGGTCTGTGGTCACTAGACTGGCTTAGAATGCCTGACCTTAATAAGATGAAACTTAATTGAATACAGGTATTTTCCCACCTGTGGGTAGTCGTCATTTGAGTGCTGGATTTCATACCATACGTACATTTCTTTGTTCTTTTTTGTTGTTTTTTAAATTCTGCACTTTTTAAGAATGAATGTTACTTCAAAGAAATGTGCACAAGAGCACACTTCAATGACTGTAAGAGATAGTGCAGTGGCTGGCTCATGGTATGGGGAAGTCAACATTTCAAGAATCATTCAAGCCCTCAATGAAACAAGATCAATTGCCACAAAGAAACTATAGTTGAAAATGAAAAGAAAAGCTAAGAATTGATAAGCTATTGCTGTAAAAACAATCAAATTAATCCTCAGAAAATAAAGTAAGACCTAATAAGGGATCTTGCAGGTGGAGGGATTGTTACTGGCTCTTCCATAGTGGGGTATAGGCATAAGATTCTCAAAGTTTGGAGAACAGTGAGAAGACCATTTTTAAAAAGAAACCAGCTGTTTACCATTGCTATAAAGAAAAAAAATTATTTTCATGGACAAGACAAATACTAAAGTATTGCAGTTTGGAAGCAGATAATTTTTACTGATAAAACCTACTTTTTTCATTTGAGGCTATACAAAAATTTTCAAAAGTATAGATGAACTTATAAGATCTGGGCCTCTTTATCAAATTGTAAGATATCCACCTTAAAAATGTTTAGGGATTTTTGTTTTTTACTTCCAGTAAGCCTACAAATCTTGTCCTCATTGATGAAATAGTGAACTGATAAACATAGTGATATTCTGAGAAGAAGAATTGCTCTGGAATTACAGAATCTTCCAAATAGAAGTGGAATAAAACAACATGGTCTGATGTTGTGATGTATATCACAGAAGATTAAAATGTGTATCCAAGAGATGGAGAGAAATATAAATCAATAACCTAAGAATATTTAATTTGTTGTTGTTCAGTCTTTTCAGTCAAGTCTAACTCTTTGTGACCCAATTTGGGGTTTTCTTGGCAACGATACTGGAACGGCTTGCTATTTCCTTCTCCAGCTCATTGCACAGAAGAGGAAACTGAGGCAAATAGGGTTAGAGTGACTTGCCCGGGGTTACACAGCCAGCATCTGATGCCAGATTTGAACTCAGGTCTCCCTGACTCCTAGCGCTGTATACGCTGTGCCACCTAGCTGTCCCGAGAGTGCTTAATATTTAATTTGGTAAGTGGAGTTTCCTGATGAAAAAATAAAGAATTTGTAAAAAAAAAAAAAAAAACCTTGTGAAATTCATGACCAAATGTGTAAAAAAAAAAAAAGATGATTGCAGCAAAATGAGGAAATATTGACTATTGAAAAATTTCAAAGATGGAAAATGTTATGGGATTTACCATCTAAATCAACATATTTAAGTAATCTACATACCACTATGCCTAACATTCTACCCCGATGGCTGAGGAGGAAGGCTTATTTCATTCTACATTCCCTGGGACCATCGCTGGTTTTTCAATTGCTAAAAGTTTGGCCTCGTTTTTAAATTATCTTTCCATATGCACTGTTGTGCAAAGCAATCCAGTCAATCTCACTACAAATAATCAATATTATTGGGAAGAAAATTGGCACTGTACTGATGCAGCTACAAGTTTACAAATTGAGTGCTTCACTTTATAATGAGTTTGTAATGAGCATTAGATAGACACAGATTAAGATTAAGCAGGTGACCAAATGAGGGACTTCAACTATATGATCTTGGGGCAGATAGATGGCACAATTGGATAGAGCTCTGGGCCTGGAGTCAAGAAGACTTGAGTTCAAATGTGGCCTCAGATGCTTATGAGCTGTGTGACCCTGGGTGAGTCCCTTAACCTCTATTTGCCTCAATTTCCTCATTTGCAAAGTGGAGATAATAATAGCACCCGATTCCCAGGGTTGTCGTGTGGACCAAGTGGGCCAATAATTGTTTAAAGTGCTTAGCACATTTCCTGGCACATAGTAATGTGTAGTAGGTAAAAGATGAAGTGACTGAGGAAACAAAGATTTGAACTTCTGAGCATATTGATTTATTAAGCAATGCATGGCAGTTGCCCAACAAATCGGGACCAATAACTTTCCTCGATTTTGGCACTGGACCCCAAATACAGGAGGAGATAGATTTTTGTACATTAAAAACAATTAATCACATAAGACTAATTAAAAGAAATCAATTAACCAGGACACAAAATTAGGTAATCTGATTTCTAATTTGAGGAAAGACGGGAGATTTTCTAAGTTGGAGAAAAAGAGCATACAGGTATAATTTCCTGAAATTAGAAAAAGAGGTGTCCTGCTCCCCCCAACGCGTCTGTGAATAATCAAAGGAATATAGAAACAATAAGTGACTGGTCAGGACAGGACCAGTTTTCAGATGAGAAAACTTCTTATATCACTCTTTGGATCTGAACTGGTTTCTGGTCATCATAACCTGCGACCTAGGGTCTAGACCCTTAGTTAAGTGTCTTTAAGCAATAGGCAGAGTGATCTAGCTTCCCAACCAAGGGCTGGGTTCAAACAACGAAACAAAGTCCTCTCATAATTCCCACAACTGAATGAAGCTTTTTCACAGGATAGAAATTAAATTAGACCCAAAATTGAACAGAAAGGGAAAAGAGCTAACTCCAGAACTGAGTCAGAAGATGGAGTCAGTGTGATTCACTCAATCCCCATTACCCCTTGATGTTCTAATCCTCTCCATTCCTTCAGTAAGTAGTATATAAATGTTAACAGTTATTATAATAATAACAATCATTGGTGGTTTTGTTATGGCTACTGTTATTATTACAAATAGTAGTAGTATTATCTCTAATCCCCCTTCTGGATTTAATGGTGTAATGCTCTTACAATGGTGAATTAAAAGTTCAAGATCAGCTCTTGACTTCACCCACTCCAGTCTTTTAATAACATCTACCTATTAGACAATTGAACCTAGTGTCACTGAACCTCAGATGTCCACCTTTTCTATTCCCCTAAGAATCAAAAGGTTTGCACAGTATATAGCAAATATGGTTCCTTAAAGTAAACTATGACTATGTTTTACAGGGGAGACCACATACAGCTTTCCCACCTGCTTTAATATTGATTTAACAAGAGAAGTGAATCTTGAATATTTAAAAAGTAAACATTTGATTTCATTCATCAGAACAGCCCAGAACCTGGTCTCCACTCTCTTTTTTTCTAGATGGACTCCCTGACCATGTCACACAAGCTTTCTTTCCCACTTTGATAGATGTATTCAGCTTTAGGTAATTATTGTATTTAAAGTCTTCCAAAGGAAAAAAATAATTCAGTTTATTGTGTCAAAAATGTCTTATTGAGTGACTTTTCACATTGCTGGGAAGAATAAAAGAATGCTGATTTTCAAAGTACAGGCAATCCAGTTCCATTCTGAATATCCTTACTATTTTTAGCCACTCCCCCACTTTATACCCTCTCCACCCCCACTCCGTGTCACTCCTCTTAAAACACACACACACAATCACTGGTCTAGAGCCATAAAGTGCAGCAGAAGTTGTTTAGTCTATTTGATGGAAAAGGAAACTGAGGCCCCAGAGGTGTTACATGCCTTCTCCAAAGTATCTCAGTACATTCATCTTCCCTACTACACTTTACATCGGGGTGGCTATATTTTGTTTGATGCAAACAAAAATCGAATCCCAAAGGTTTGCCAAGGACTGAGAAATTTACATTCTTTGTTGAGTGGGATTCCTATTCAGAGTAAACCCTTTGTCTCACCATCTTTAATCCCATATCATATGCATGTTGCTGTGTTGAATACAATTCCTTGTGTAAGATCTATGATGAGATTGATGTCCATTATGTTCTGTAAGGCTTGCCTATCACCAACAATGGTTCTTCAGCATTTGAAATACTCTTCCTCCTTTTCTTCACCCCTTAGAATTCCCATATCCATTCAAGCTCAAATGCTACCTTGGATAGATAGTTTTTCCCAAATTCCGAATTATTAGCTTTCCCATCTCATTCCCCACCTTCTCATCCCCTAGGTTTTACTTTAGAAACAGTGAAGTGTCTGAATGGATAAAGGATGAGGCTTGGATAAAGGATGAGACGATCTGAATTCAAATCCTGCCTCAGACATTTGCAAGCTATGTGACCCTGGACAAGTCACCTAACCTCTCTGTGCCTCAACTTCCTCATCTGTAAAATGAGGGTAATACCTATCTCATAGGGTTAGTGTGAAGTTCAAATGAATTAACCTGTGTAAATGGCTCTTCAAATAGTCAAGCGCTATATAAATGTTGACAATCATTATTGTTATTATTTCATATATATATATATGTATATACATATACACAGTGTTATCTTTGTATTTGCTGTTTCCCTATAAAATAGAACAAAAGCTCCTTGAAGGCAGGGAATATTTTAATTTTTATCTTTGTAGGGGGATGTCATAACACAGTAACAAGAACAGTGAATTTGGACTCAGTAGATTTGAGTTCAAATCTTGCCTATAACTTAAAACCTGTATGAATTCAAGCAAGTCATCTAAGCTATTTGGGCCTCAAACTCCTCATCTCTGAAATAAAAGAGTTAAGTTAGATGGCATCCTACTTCTCTCGCAGCCTGATATCTATGGTCCTAATGATCTCCAGAGGTCAGCGCAGTGCCAGACACTTAGTAGGTGCTCAATAAATACTTGTTGAATAAAATGGAATGAAGTTCCATTGAGAATCAAGCAGGTAATGGGTAATCAAAAAGTTTACATTTGATTTACTGTTTCTTTTTAATTGAACACAATGGATCTTTAGTCAATTAATAAATACTTAAGTGTTTACATGCTGGGCATCATGCTAAGCACTGAAGCTACAAAGAACAGGGAAAAAAGTCTTTCAAGGTGTTTATATATAATGGGGGGGTAACATGGAAACAACTATGTACTTACAAGATTGTCTTTCACAATCGTCGTGTGCTTATATGGCGAGATTTACTGTGGCTTAAAAATGCTATTATGTCATTTCAAATGTGTGAGACATGAAAAGTTCCCAGCAACCTTGGGCAAGGATACCCAGCTGACTTTGCAAGGTGGATAGCCTTAGGGAATGCATTGCCCTCCATTAAATCTGGGTCATTTTGAAAGAAATATGGCAGCTCAACCCACCCATGAGGGCTGGCAGTAGTCATCTACCCTGCAGTCCTTTGTATAGAGCTTTTCCATCTTTACTGAATACAGAGTCCTGATAGGAGGAGCAGTGGTTTTTTCCGCTTAAAAACAAATAGCCACCTATTTCCAATAGCACGGAGAGCAAGAGAGCTCCTGCTGAAAAGTCTATTAGGCCACTGCATCCAAGGCCAGGCCAGAGCCACAAAGCAAATAGTGGAAACACATTTCAGCTTTTTCAGCCCAAGTAGCTCCAGCTTGAGGATGTTGGAAATGGGAGTCAATAAAAGGATATTAAAAGATTGAAAATGTCATGGTGACATTATGTTTTAGAAATACCAGACCATCAGTTAAAGTGCTGAGTCCCTATGGTACAGTTTGCAGGATTTGTAGCAAGAATTTGTGGGAATTCTATCCCCATTGACAGGAATCATTTTACAGAGGCCTTGGGTGTATGCATTTCTTGATACCACTCAACAGGGACTTGATCTAATTGTATGGGCTGTGCAAGCCCTAGCTCATTTGGGCTGTTCACAAATGGTAATAAATTAAGTGCATGTGACAACTAACTGTATTTAGCAATGGAAAAAAAAGTTTTAGAGTGAAAATATGCATACCTAAAGCACCAGGGTACCTATGGACAGTATTAGTGATTTTATACACTACAGAGCTTATTTGAAGTATTATCCAGTTTTGGTTTCTCTTCCAGCATTTGTGAAAACTGAACCCGTTGTCCAGGATCCCAAGCCATACACAGTGTTGAAATAAAGTTGCTTTATGGTCTGGGTATATGCTAGCAAAATTGACTATAACGTGCATCTTATTTTCGATTTGTTGTCCATTATGAAATCAGAGGTACTTTCTGAAAGGAGAACAACCTGGATAGACTGAGTTGGAGACTTTTGGCGTGGAAAGGGTAAGATGGTGATCAGCCACTTGGCATGCCAATATTTGCAAATATTTTGCTTGCTTAAGCTTGTGACTACCATCTAAGGATTCACAATTTTTCTTTTAAGCATGTTTCTGACTGACTCCCTCTCCCTTTAGTTCCCTTTTCCCCTAAGACTACAGTTATCACTTGGGTCAATTGGTCCACTTGCTGTCCAGTCACATGAAGAGTAGAATAATGAAGGTGAAATGGCATCAGTTCAGCCACCAGAAATGGCACTTGGGCATCAAAGGATCTCAGTTCTAGTCCCATCTCTGCTATTTACTAGCTGTGTAACTTGGGCAAGTGATTTAACCTTTAGAACCTCTGACTTTAGTCCTTAAAGACTAAGCTGATTGGAGCCACTGGCAAGGGTCTACGAGTGGCCAAACCAAATGGCCATTAGGCTTCTGGAGCTACAAGATATAGCATGAGAGTTCCTGAAGGGACAACTCACTATGCCTTTTGTTTGAAATGGTGGCTTGCCTGTTACTGGGCCCTAGAGGCTATTTAACAAATGACTTATCTGTATTGAGTTGAACTTACTACATATCGCTTGGTACAAGGGAGCTGCTTGCTGGTACTGGGCCCTAATGGGGTTGGGTGAGGCAAGATGGTCCCTCTAATTAGATGGGTAAGGGACAGGAGGCCTCTACTTTTAAATGAAAATGGTGCATTCAAGACTCAATTTGCCCAGGCTCCTTGGGTATCAGCATTCTTCACAAAGAGATTTTGACTTCTCTGGTCTTGACATCCTTCCTTCTCCACTAGCCCAACATCTACCCTACCTCTTTACTCTCAAAGACTAATTTCTAAAGAAAGTCTTTTTGCTTGAGCCACCAATAGCTCTGCCTGTCAAGAAAGAAGCATGTGCTTCTGGAGTTCAGGAGCCATTAATCTGGTAAGGGGAAACACCCTAGGAATGGGGTCCAGGATAGACCCCTCCGTAGGAAGACTAGCATGTAAGTCTTAAGGAATGGGTTAGCTAACATCTTGATCTATACTGATTTCTTCAAGGCAGCCCTGAGTCTGGTCAAGTGGTCGAGGGCTTTGAGAGAAAAGGATTATACAATCAAAGAGTATTTCATTTGGGGTCAGAACTGGGGGAAGAATTTTGCTAATGCCTCTGACCATATATTGTTATTTGTGGAGCACATGTCAGATTTCCTCTGCTGAACTGCGCAACCAAGTTAATCTTGTTACAAGAATGACAAAGGCTGAGGAATGGACATAAGGGCCATGATGCCATAGTGGGCATGGGATCATAAACTCTGCATAACCAAGGGCAAAGCAGCTACTTCTGCTCAAGGGGGCTCCTTATGACAATCAGAGAATCCACCTGTCCTGTTCGGTTCTTAACATGCCTCCAAATGCAATCTCAGGTTATTAAGTTTGCCCCTGCAAATTAAGTGTTTATCCCTGACAACTAGAATCGAGTACCCTGTCCCTCAGAAGCCATATCTAACGAACTGGTACCAACCTGAGAAGGAAGAAAACACTAGTAGTTAGCTCTTTCTTGGATCTAGACTCTAGAAAGACCTCCCTGATAAGGATAGACTACTTTAGGATATGGTTCTGGTGGGCCCACTCTGGCCTTTCCTTATTCCATCCCCCGCACAGAATTGCCCAGACTTTGAATTCCCTGTCTCCTCAGAAGGCTCCATGTGAAGCCTGAAGAAATTATTCAAGTTCCCCTCCCCCCCCGCCACACCCAGTAGCATGTCAGCTTTTCCAAGGGATGATTCAGACAATTCCTTCCCAGAAAGGGTTTAGAGGACAAGGCATCATATCGTCCAGAGGTGTCTTGCTCTGCAATTACCTGGAGGAGAAAAATATTATTTCTGCATAACTACAGTGAATGTCAGTCAATCAGCAAGCACCTATTAAGCACTTTCTATGTTCCAGGCACTACGCATCCACTGGGGATGCAAATAAAGACAAAAACAGTCTTTGCCCTTAAGGAGCTCACATAATGTGGAAGACAGACGTGAAATAACTAATTACATACAAGACTTATGCAGAGACATAATTTCTGAAGGGAAGCATCTGCGAGTCTGGGAAAGGTCCCCTGCAGAAGGTGAAGGGATCCCTAGCTTATGTGGCAATTTTGTATTCCTAGATGAAGGTAAGGGAGAGTCCTTATCTAGTCCCTTTGAAAGAAGAGGGTAGGCTCTCACCAGACACCTGAAAAGGGTAGAAATTTGTCTTGGATCTCCCAGGAAATGGGGAACTTCTGGCTGATAGGTCAAGGAATACTGAATACATGGTGGTACAAGGCAAGACCCTGGCAATGGGACAGACTATATACAAGATGGTCATGAGGTTTTAGCTATTTTATTAGAGATGATCCTATTGTGGGAAAACAAAGAAAGGCAAAAATGTGGTCCCTGGTCTCAAGGTACTCACATTCTAATGACTTAAAACAGGGACATATTAACAGGTCTTAGGATGAAGAAAAATTTTATATAAAAAGTAGTGTTTAATCTAAGCTTTGAAGGAAACTGGAGATTCTAATATGTAGAATGAAGAAGCAGATGTGCAAGGTGAAGTGTCCTGTGTGAGGAACAGTCAGAAGACCAATTTGGCCAAACTATCAGGTGCAGGAAGGGGAGTAATATATAATAAAGCTTGAAAGGTAAGTTAAGGCCAAATTATGAAAAGCTTTAACTGCCAAACAGAGGAATTAATATTTGATACCAGAGGCCATAGAGAGCCACTAGGGTTGGTTGGTTTTTGTCCTTCATTCTCGAAGAGGACCAACGATATCACAAGGATGATGTCTTGACTTGTGTCTGAATTGGATATATTGAGGCAGAGCTGCACAAAGTCATCAGCTTCACTCTCTCCTCCAGTCATCAAAAGTCCACTGGTAAGACAAGGGTAAGATGACTGGCAACGATCCAAGATGCAGCAGGTGACTTTGGCCTTTCTAAATTAAGGTTTTTCCCAGGTCTCAGTTTGTCTGAGACAACACCCATTCAATGACTAAGGGCTATGTAAGAGTTGAGACAAGAGATGCCTCCATTCACCATCAGAAAGATAGCAATTTGGGGAAGGACATGGTCATTTAAGAAAATTACTCTATGGCTTGGTATACTTATTAAGTGGTTAGTTCCCGTTGGTGTTATTTTTAGACTAAGATCCTCGTTTATGAAGCATGTCTAAGGATACGTGTAGATTTATGCTTCAAAGACAAATAGTTATGAAGTTAACTATAACCTTCCTCTTTACTCAGTATTATCATTACATGTTGACTAAGGATGGGCCTTTAGTGGGATACTCAAGATCTGAGCTATTGACACATACTTACGAAATTCAAGTACAATTTTACCACCAAGGTGTAATGACTATCATAAAGGATAAGGCCTAACTTTAGTACAATAAACTATTTTAGTTTATAATCATTGTGGTACGTGACACAATGGATAGAGAGCTGGGTCTAGATTAAGAAAAGCCTGAGTTCAAACATTCAAATTCCAGCTCAGACACTTTTCTAAGTATCGGTGTGACCCTATGCAAATCTCTTAACCTTTGGCTTGCCTCAGTTTCCTCAATGGTAAAATGGGGACAGTAATAGCCCCTATCTGGCAGGGTTATCCTGAGGATTAAATGAGATATTTGTAAAACACTTAATACAATGCCAGGCACATAGTAGGAGGTATAAAAGTGCTTATTCCCTTCACCTTCCTATTTTAATAGACATGTAAATAGAATCCAATTCATTATCTTTCCAAGACTTGTTATCTATTGGCCTGAGAAGCAGCTTTGTTTAGTCTTTATCTACAAAGAGATTAGATCAATACCTAGTAATACCTTGAAGAAACCAACCACCAAGCACACACTGACCCCTTTTCTCTCCATAGCTTTCGCACTTGTGAAAGGTGAGAGTAGAGAGGTAAGACATACTGCCTTTTCTTCAACATTTTGCCTAGAGATGACCTGACATAATATCTAAATTTTTTTTCTTGGTATGCCAATTACGGACATATTACTATCTCAAGGCCAGTGGGCTCCTGAGTCATTGAGTATAAAGGGAATGAGATTCCCCAACCCAGATATAGGCTTCAAATATGCTGCTGCAAAATATTTTGGGCAAGACTCCCAGGAACAAAACAAGCCCAGACTATGGATGATTTATTTTGACAAACTATGCATACATGTTTACAAATCAATAAACAAATATATTGCTCTGTAACTAATAACTGAAATCCTAGGCAAAATTCACATACATAATAAAAAAGAGATTGTGCAAAAACACCTATCATTAAACAGACTTAGTAGGACCTTTACCTGATGACTCTTTGCTAGGCATTAGTTCAATTTGTTGTGTGTACCCTAAAAACAGCCTTTGGAAAGACACTTAATTTCAGGTTTTCTGTCTGTCTGTAGAAGAAGAGGGTTGAGCTATGCTACATGATTTAATGGTCCCTTCCACATGGCTAAAAATTCTATAATTCCATGATTTTATTTAACAAAGTGATAAAATGAATTAATAGTCCCCGATTCTGCCTAGTCACTATATTCTTGCTCAGCTTACTCAGCATTCACATACAGCCTGCAATGCAGCAGCTTCAAGGCTCAAGATGTCACATTATCAGAAGCTAAACTAAACAAATCCAGTTTACTTTGAGTAGCAGAAATTTGCCCTCCTTTGTACACGATAGGAAGGATCTTCTACCTTGGTACGAAGAATAGTGGGAGGCAAGGGTGGGTGTTCAAAGGTTCACTGCAAAAAGGATTTAGCAATCCCATTAAGGGGGTGCAATGCCCTACAAAAATATGACTTTAGACATAATAAATCTGGACAGTTTGTGCTACTTAAACTATTGATGATGACTCCTTTAAAGAGGTATGGAGTCATGTCGAAAGAAGAGATGAAGGGAGTGTGTGCTGTGTTAGATGTGTCTGATTCACTACGTTAGGCCCATCAACACATCAGAATTATGCAGAGACAAGAAGTGATGGAAGAGTTAATTAAATTTCAGAGGGTTTAACGGAAGCAAGCTTGATGCAGGGACAGAGGCAAAATCAAAAGCCATAAGGAAGTCTCAATTAATTAGTTCTGTTGCTTCCTCTTTATCTCTCAAACTTCTTACTCTGTCTTCGAAGGAAATTTGATGGATCCAATTGAATTTGATATCCATAGTGTTTCCTTGGTTTTCACCTAGGATTTTTGTTCTTATAATTACTTGCAAATCGGTTATCTGATGCTTTGTTTCCAGTACCAGTACTAACAGTGTAGTCCTTATTATACTACTTTGGTTGGTGACAACAGGAACATGGTAACATTGATAACTTGATAAGTTTACATCGAAATTAGTAATTCTATTTAATAAATATACATAGATTGAGAGGCAACATTACATAATGGTCAGAGTTGTTCCGTCATTTGTCAGTTGTGTTCAACTCCTTGCGACCCCATTTGGGGTTTTCTTAGCGAAGATGCTGGAATAGTTTGCCATTTCCTTCTCCCGCTCATTTTACAGATGAGGAAACGGAGACAATTAGGGTTAAGTGACTTTCTCAGGATCACACAGCTAGTAAGGGTCTAAGGCCACATTTGAATTCATGAAGATGAGTCTTCCTGACTCCAGGCCCAGAATGCTATCCACTGCACCATCTAATAGATAGAGAGTTGACTTCAAAGTCAAGCAGATTTGCCTTACTAGCAATGACTAGCCTTACATACTAACTGCAATCCTCGAGAAGTCACTTGAAGCAAACTTCTAACAATAAAGGTTGCAGAGCAGTATCTACCTTCATTTACAGGAATTTCATCTCCTGGGAAATCATAGGTCTCATCCCTATCCCTAAGTAGAAATTATATTATTATTATTATTATTAATGTCACAATATTATATGATCACCATCATGTAAAAACAATCGTGCCAATAATTATTATTGTTTTGTTTTGCTCTGGACTTGAAAATTCATTGGTTTAGAGATTTCCCAGTGAAGAAATTCCCTGCACCAATGCGGAGCAGCAATGACTCAACAACTTACAGTCTTGGACACTAATAGATTAAACGCTTTAACCAGGGTCACACAGCCAGTATGAGTGAGGAGTAGGATCTGAACCCAGGTCTTCCTGATACAGAGGCTCTCAATACACTATAGCACATTGCCTCTTCATATAATATTATGTATAATATTATTATCTATAGTAATAGACATACTATGTGCTAATAAAATGTAAGCTCCTGGAGGACAGAGACTGTTTTAAGTCTTTTCACCTCCTCAGCACCTAGCACAGTGTCCGGCAAATAGTGAAAGCTACATAAATGCTTATTGAATCTAATATGATAACATACATATTATAGGATTATAATATATTGCACCATCTATTATAATATAATACATTATAACCAATTATATAACAATATATTATATATAATATACTTATAATAAGATTATATCATACATCACATATATTGTATTTAATGATATATAACATATATCATTATATGTTATGATTATAGATAGAAGATAGACAGGTAGATAGATAAACATCTGTATGGCAGCTAGGTGGCTCAGTGGATAGAGCTCTAGAGCTGGAGTCAAGAAGATGTGACTTTGAATCCAATCTCAAACTCTTGTGAGCTGTGTCACCCTCATTACTTAATTTCTGTCTGCCTCAGTTTCCTCATTTGTAAAATGGGGATAATAATAGCACCTACTTTCCAGGTTGTTACAAGGACCAAATGAGATAGTGCATGTTAAGAAATGGTTTGAAATGTGAGTAATGTTATTTAAAGTAAGAACCTGGTACACAAAATCAAGAAAAAGTAACTTAGTAAAATATGAAAAAAATTACAAAATTTAATTAAAACTGTATATTTTGGTGTCATAACTGCATGCACTAATATAATTCTATCAGAAACACAAAAGGAATAACATGGAATTGACCTGCTCTGATTAGGGGATCTACATAATATACTTAACAGGCTTTCTTTAGTTTATATTTTAGCTCTTAACTTGGAAATATTGATCTCATCACAACTTGTTTTGTTCTTCCTGCCATCATGCAACGGATGCCTGATCGATGAAATTGTGCATGTAGGTTTCAATCAAGGAATATAACTCAGAATTTAAGCAGTACTTTTAATCTGAAAAGTGTTTTGAATGATGGTTTACAAATCACTTACGGGGAAATTAAAAAAAATTGGGCCCAAAGTTTCAGCCTAAAGTTATTTAATAATAGTGATGCAATGTTTTTGTCCTAACACCAGAAATAAGGGATAATGAAAATGACACTGCTTTACTTGATCATCTGAAAGTGTCCAGAACAATCATATTTCCTTCCCTGACCCCACCCCTGCTCCCCACAGCAGGTGAAATCATCTGCACCAATGCGATTTTGTTTTTCCTAGAGGGTGAATTAAAGAATTAAAGATGAGTGACTGTTATAACCATTTCACAATATGGCTAATGAAATTCATCTACACATGCCTCAACTTTGCGGCCACTGAGGTCTGATACTCATTCTGGGACAGGAGAGTTATCTTGTGCAAACTACCCACCTTCTGAAAGGATGCAATACAGCTTGACCAACAAATGGAATTAAAAGTAATTAGCTCTGTGTAACTTGTTGGAAAGTAACATAGAGTGAATCCTCTAGGAATAATATTTTGAAGTTGGAAATGCTTGACCCTTTTCTGTTTTGACTACCAGTGATATATGCCTGGTTAGAATTTTTTCCCTCATGATGATCCTTTCAGAGGTAGCCTTTGTTTAAGCAAAAACCCACAACAGAGCAGTTTTTGTTTTGTTTTGTTTTGTTTTTAAAGGCAGCAGGCTAAAAGCATGTGGCAGCATCAGAATATTACTGCAACAAAACAAAGACTGGCAAGTAACAAAAGTATTATCTCTGGTAGGTCCCTTTGCTTCTGCTTGAGACTAATATTACACCGTGCATGGATGACAATGGAAGTGAACAATTATTGTTAGATACATTGTAACAAAGAGTCAGTTAATCGCTGCTGCCATCTGTCTTTGTTTTGCTGATCTTGTTTGACTGAACATAGAATATAAGGAATGCCTCAGGCTAAGTCTATTTATTGCCTGTTGGTTTTCTTCCTTGCCTCCAAGGGCCATTTTCATTACTGATAAAGTATGACCAAATAGGTGTTTTTGAAAGTTTACCAGAATTCAAACATTTCTCCTCATCCTGAGACATGATGGGCAAAGGCATCAGGGACATTATAGTTGATAATACAGGCTGGCAGAATTTGCAGCCATGAATGCAAGCTGTCTTCATGTGAGAATGGAAGGAGAAGGGTGACGGTAAGAGAGAGTTAATTAATTGAACAGTGGGCTAGGTATTGGACATTCAAAGGTAAAAATGAAAAGGACTCTGCCCTCAAGGAACTTATGTCCTAACAGAATGTTAGAATCCATTGGTAACTATGGATGCTTCTTGTCCTTGAGAGATTGCGCCTAGTAACACAGGAGCTGGGATATGATTTGATTTATTTATATCCTGGGCCACCTACTTGCTTAGATGATGGGGATGCTTAGATAAAAATGAAACAGCTGTGATTTCAAGGAGCTTACCTTTTAGAAGAGAAAATTATCAATAAATATGTATTCTTGGTTTTGAGAGTTCAGACTTGTTTTATATCTATCTATGTATACATGTGATGTGTGTGTATCCCACTTTATCTATAGCTTCCTTTAAGTCTCAAGTAAAATCTCATCTTTTACAGGAAATCTTCCCTAACCCCTTGATACTAGTGCCTTTCCTCTCTTATTTCCTATTTTTGTTACCTCACTCAAAGTGAGAACCTTTAAAGACCTTAGCCTGAAAAGGCCAGGGTCTCCTAATGCATGCTGGGTCATCTCCAGTCATCCTGGTGGATATCAAGCCACTGGACCCAGATGACTCTGGAGGAGAAAGTGAGGCTGGTGACCTTGCACAGCCCTCCCTCACTCAAATCAAAGTGAACTGCAAGTTATGGCAGGGACTACCTTTTGCCTCTTTTCTGTATCCCTAGATCTTAGCACAGTGTCTGTAACACATAGTAGGCACTTAATAAATGTTTACTGGTTGATTTATTAATTGATTAATGTCATTGTTCAGTTATTTCAGTCATGTCTAACTCTTTGTGACTCTATTTGGGGCTTTTTTCGCAAAAATACTGGAGTGATTCGCCATTTCCTTCTCCAGCTCATTTTATAGATGAGAAAACTGAGGCAAACAGGATTAAGTGACTTGCCCAGGGTCACACAGCTAGTAAATGTCTGAGGCCGGATTTGGACTCACCAACTGACTCCAGATCCTGCCCTCTATCCAGTGTGCAACCTATATCATCCCATAGCTGGTTGATAGTGACACATTATCAGCATTGTTCCTTCAAACACCAACCACCACTACAGGGATCCCCGATACAGTTAACAGGATCATAGATTCAGATTTCAAAGGGACCTCAGAGGTATAACCCACTCATTTTACAGATAAGAAAACTGAGGCCCAGAAGATTGCTTAAAGTCACATAGGTGTTAAGGGGCAGATCTATAAGATGAACCTAGATGAACCCCAGATCCAGTGTTCTTCCTTGGTCCAAGATGATGTAAGCATTTAACAAAGATGTGTTCTTTGCAATGCAATGAGATAAAAAAGTACATTATCCCTCCAGAAAGGAGACCTAAGTTAGAACTCAGGCTCTGATACTTCACTTCATAGATGCATGACCACGGACAAATCATTTCACCTTGATCAGCCTCAGTTTCTTCATCTAAAAATGGAAATAACAATCAAAGGGTTTATCTCAGATTGTCCTAAGGAAAACACCCTGTTAACCTAAAAGTAATACGAAACTGTTATCATTGTCATTAATTTACACAGCAGAGTTATCATTTCAGTAAGAGAATTACAAGTGTACTTGTGCCTGAGTTTTATACAAAACTGTTACTCTGCCTTCAGGAAGCAACTGGACTTATATTTGGCTTTCCCTTCTACAAGGTGATTTAATGTTCCACCGTTTAGATTTTAGGTAAGCAGATTGCTATCACTAATATTCTCCTGTGCTTTGGTATGAATCCAAAGATATCCCTCATTAGCTTCTTTATTAGTACATTTAAATACCCTCTTAGCATCATTAAGTCTGAAATGACTTTATTCTTCATTCAGCAGTATTTGTGTTTAACATATTTGCCCAGTTTTCTCAGAGGGCTCTCCATAGCAGATGCTGAGATGCACTTGGCATGATGGGAATCAAATTGTATTACTATTCATTTAGAAAAACTGACATTTCTGTGGCTACCATTTCTTTTCCCCCTATTTGTGTCTTTTGCTATAGCTATTAAGGTACAACACCTTTTCATGTTTATAATATGTGTTGGACACATAGCAGACACTCAATAAATGCTTGCTTTTCATGCACACACTAAAGGGATGGTTTCTTTCATTAGTTGAAAACCGCTATTATTGATGGCAAAGGTATCATGGAGGCTTGCTTCACATTCTCTATCCCTTGTTCCTGCTATCTCCATTTTACTGAAGCCCTGTTCCAGATACTTCACCCAGTAGTTTGATGCTATAGGAATCTGCCAGGCCTGGTGGACCAGAACAGCTAACCTGGCCTTGCATAAAACTATTTAAAAGAGTGCTTTACAAATAACTGGAAATAAAGTGAGTGCCCATTAACTTGGAGACTAGCAGAACCGTCTGTGCTCTGTAGGATCAGAGATCTAGAAATGGAAAGGACCTTAAGAGATGACCTGTCCAGTTCCCTCATTTTACAGATGAGGAAACAGAGGCAGACAGGTGTTGTGGTTTGCCCAAGGTCACAGAGTCAGTGAGGGGCTGAGACTGGATTTGAACTCAAAGTCTTCCTAACTGTGAGTCCAGAACTCTAGACACTCTAGCTACTTTAAGAAACAACAAATATGAGAAAATCAGGGAAACATGAGAAAATGTGCACGACCTAGTACAGAGCAAAGAAAACAGAAACACTCTCTGTCTTTCCATCTCTGTCTCTGTCTCTCTGTTTCTCTCTCTCTCTCTCTCTCTCTCTCTCTCTCTCTCTCTGTGTGTGTGTATATATATATATATATATATATATATATATATATATATATATATATATATATATACATATATATGTATTTTTCAAAAATATGCACACATGGTGACTACATCAATGTAGAGGGCCATAACACTAAAAAGCCATAGCACACTGATTAAATATGATGAACAATTTTGGCCCTGGAGAACTGATGATGAAACATAATCATAGTTCCCTGATATCAGCAGAGAGGATGGAAACTGCGGATATGAAATGTAGTTAATACTATCAGAATCCATCCCTTTGTCCACCGGTTTTAAGTGTTATTGTTGGTTTTTTTGTTGTTACAAGTGGGGAGGGTTGGATTAAGATGAGACTGTGGCATAAAAACAGAAGCAACAATAAAAGTTAAACCCATATTTTTCTCCTGGTGAGATAGAAATTATGGCTATTAAATTAAAAGCATTACTCATATATTTTTTGCACTCCACAATGCCCCTGAAGAAAAGCCAAGTGATCCTCCTAGAAGTAGGAATTTCAAAACTCTAAAGAGTGTTACTTCAGGAAACTCACAAGATTCATTTATAAATGTGCAAAGAGCAAAATTATTACACATTACAAACCAGTTCACAATGTAAAACCCTAAATTAACTGCTATTAATGATAATAGTAATAGCTAAAATTTATATACCATTTTAAGGTTTGTAAAGTGATTTGCACAGGTTAACTCATTTGGTTAGTAAGTGTGAAATAGTGGAAGTGAAAATTAAATTGAGCAAGTAGAAATTATTTTGTGAGGAGGGGGAGAAAGAGAACATGCCAAAACCTTGTTCTTGTATAGAGCTGTAGGAAGTTCTTGTGGAAATACATAAATAATTACCAGACCACTTACCCAAACTTGAGACAGACTTTGTTGATCACATGGAACTGAAATTTATAGATTGTGATACACATATATGTGCATATATTCATTTATTTGCTTATTTTACGTTCATTTACCTGTGCACATATTCTCTCTGGTAGAATACAGGTCGAGGGGAGGGATCACTTCAACTTTGCCTCTTTATCCTTAGAGATTAGTGTATAGTAGTTTAAAAATAAGCTAGGTTGCCCAGAGGATAGAGTACAAGGCCTCGAATCAGGAAGACTCATCTTCCTGAGTTCAAATCTGGTCTTAGACACTTACTAGCTGTGTTGCCCTGGGCAAGTCACTTAGCCCTATCTACCTCAGTTTCTTCATCTGTAAAACAAGCTGGAGAAGGAAATGGCAAACCACTCTATTTATCTTTGCAAAGAAAGCTGCAAATAGGGTCACAAATAATTGAAAAACAACTAAATAACAACAAATTGAATTGAACGGTTTCTCCATCTATGATCTCTCTGGCACAGTAGATATGAGAACTGTCCCATGGAGAGGTAAAATCTGGTATCCATGGATACAAGTGAGATTGTGGCAGCCCCAATTTTGGAACCTTGCCTAGCACTGAACTGAGGATTGAAGGGAAGGCAGAGGAAGTGGTCCCTGAGCTTCTAGTTGGTTGCCGGCTAAATGAGTTAGAAAAAGCATGACGAGTTCAGGGACATACTAAAGGTGCATCCATGGTCCTTTATTTTCATAAAGATGAATCCCTAACATCTGTATATCCTTTTATTTTTTCTAAAAAAAAAAACCAAATTAAAAAAACCTGTCTCATCCAAACTGAGAAAAATATTGACATTCTAAAACTTCATCTCTGGGGGTTGGGGAGGAGGTTTGGTCATGATTTTATTTCTAAAGAGGCAGCCCCTCCCCCCCAACCAATTCCAATCAGGAAATCTTTTCTCATCATATTGCTAGGAAAATCACCACCAAGAAATAAAACAAAGCGAAACAACTTTAGAAATCTGATGCAGCTGTTTTGTGGTACAGAAGGAAAACCACTGGAATTAGAGTCAGAAGATGTGGGTTTACTAGTTTCATGACCTTGGAAAAGTCATATCTTCTTTGAGATTCAGTATCTACATATTTAAAATAAAGCAACTAAGCCTGAACTATCCACCTCCTAGTGTTGTTGCAAGGAGTAAATGAGGAAATATATGAAAAGGGTTATGCCAACATAAGTTGTTATTTGTTTAATACTTCATGGAACCCATGTGGTATATGCGATGTCTAGGACAAGTAATTTCCTCTTTCTAGTTTTTAGTTTCCTTGTCTATAAGATGAGAAGACTGAACTAGATTCCACATCTGGATCCTATGACTTCAGAGCTAAAGCTAGGGTTGGGCAATGTGTGCTGTATGCAAAGGAACTGAAATTTAGAGTGTACTACAGACAAGCCAAAGCAATGCAAGTTAACACACGTTGTTAAGTGCTTACTCAGTGCCAGGTAATGAGCTAAAAGTGGCATACAAAAATGAGAGAGAGAGAGAGAGAGAGAGAGAGAAAGTCTTTTCCCTCTAAGATCTTCCTTTCCATTAGCTTTCTGGGGACATACTCTCATGAGGGAAGGATAGTATTAAAGTCAGAACCTGAAAAGGAAAGTTGACTAACCTGGGCCCCTCCTTAAAATGGAGGCACTGCTTCTTTTTCTGAAGAATAGAAACAGCAGCTGAGCTTAAGACTCAGCTACCAAGAACTTTGGTATCAAATTATCAGACAGTACTTTCTTCACTCTTTGAGGTTTGGCTAGATTTCTTTCTTTCTCTCTCTCTCTCTCTCTCTCTCTCTCTCTCTCTCTCTCTCTCTCTCTCTCTCTCTCTCTCTCTTTTTCTTTCCTTTGTTCCTTCCTTTCCTTCTTTTCTTTCTTGCACAAAACCTTAAACCCAGTTCACTCTGAAGATCATAAATTGAACCACAGTAAGTACCTGCCCAAGCTCCACTTAATGGCTGTATTTTGGGCCCTTCTGGCTTAGAGTGAATGTCAATGGTTTCTCTTTGAAACAGCAACCACTCCCAGCTTGATTTTTTTTACTCTAATTAAAAGAGCGACCCCTTGGCTTACTTCTTAAAGAGGCTTATTCATTGAACAGGCATTACCTCACTCAAAGTGAGAACCTGAAAGGGCCTTAGCCCGAAAGGGCCAGAGTTTCCCATTGAATCCTGGGTCATCTCCAGTTATCCTGATGAATATCTAGTCACTGGATCCAGATGGCTCTGGAGGAGAAAGTGAGGCTGGTGACCCTTCACAGCCCTCCCTCACTCAAATCCAAGTCAACTGCAAGTCATATCATCATTTACCTGATATCATGGTCCTCTTTGAAAATGAAGGACAAACACGACAACATGTCCTAGATGAGCTCCTTTCAGGTTCAAAGTCCCAGGGTCTACGTCACTCGCCTACCTACAAGAAGCTTTATGTTCCTTGTGTCCTGAAGCTATGTCTTATGACAGTCCTCTGGCATCAAGGAGTGCCTCTGGGGAGATAGAGGTTCCCCATTGATGCTTACTTTCTAGGACTTGGCTCACAGTGTCCAAGCCCACACCAGAGGTATGACTGTCAGAAGGAAAAGTCCCAGTCCAAGGACCCAATGTATGTCTCAGGAAAGTCCTATGGGCCAGCCAGTGATGTTGGTGAAAACAGGCCCCTTAATGAGTTTGAATGCTGTGAATAATATGTCAAAACAATGGAGGTCAGATCAATACTCAAGTTTTACTGACTAATAATAGGGAAGAATGGGAGAAGGGGATCTGATATACAAGTCAGACATATACACATTAATGTAGAATAAAACTCATGTAAGGGCAGTTCTGTGTTGGGGAGTGCAGAGACATGGTGCGTTGAAGTGGTCCATCCAGGTGGGAAGGCTTGGTCCCATGGGAGTAGCATGCTCCTAAGGAGGAGAGATATACTCCAGTCGGGGTGTGCGCTCCCAAGGAGGGAAGATGTACTCCAAAATACCTTTCTGAGAGTGAGATACTTAACCACCTGAAACTGACGGATTTACATGTCAAGGTTCAGGGCATACAGGATTCTTGAGGTACACGGATGCAGCGGGGAAAGACAGACTAGTAGTTGGCAAGATGATATTTTTGGATACACAGCTGCATTAACCTTAAAATATTGTTCTCAGTATTTTTCCATGTCCTAATCTTAATCTCATAGCAATGGTTTCCATGCATAGAATCTATAAACTACACAGCCTCCCTTAATGGGGGACTGTCATGGTGGTCTCAAGACCACTAGGCCTTATCTTACAAGCTACTTCCCCAGTCCCTGAATTTGTCTTAAAGAGATGATATGAGTATATATTTCATATTGCCTGCCCTGGGCGCATTTTGTGAAACTCACCCCAGGCTCTAAAATTGCTGGTTCTGATTCTCTATGCTCCTGACTTCAAAGTCAGTTTCTAATGTCTCTTTTATTTTGTTTGTTTTTTTTTTTCTCCAGGAAATAAGGAAGCAATCAACCAATGTGAACCTCTCACGAATAATATAGCGTTGCTCAGCTGAATGATTGAAAAATGAATGCTTCTCAGGGACTTTTAATTCTGTTCATGTTATTTCTCCAGCATCTGAATGCACAAACCAAGGTCTGGTTACACTTTTCCCAGAAATGTGTGTGAGTATTGTGTGCAGAAGGAGGATTTTTATCTACAGCCGCAAAGCCCTAAATGACAGCTTTTCCTTTTGTTTTAGGAACCAGAGCCAAACCAAATAAAAGAGTGGAAAAAGTTACCAAGTGTTTAACGTCTGAAAGCAGAAGAGTTTATAACTAGAAAAAGAGAAAAAAACTAATTTTGAGGAGTCTCTCCTACTCCCATCCTCTCCCCCTCTTTTCCTAGCTGGAAGAGATGCTGGGGTTGTTTTGCAAGTGAAATTTATCCTGGTAAAATAGACACATGGACATGATTTCCACTGTGTCTAATGTGGCAACAGAGAGTGGGGGTATGATTGATCATTTTTTCCATTTAGCTCAGAAGCCTGCTTCATTTTTCATTTACATGAGTCCCAGTGGCACTTCTCCAGTAGTTTATTCTGTTGATGTGGCAATAAGGTGTGCGACAAGCTTGGGTTCTGTTGTTGGCAGGAACTATGCAAACCCCACAGGTCTCTAAAGACTGGAAAGAGCGCTGGTGGCTGCAAAAGATAAAGCCAGGCTTCCACCAAAGCCAGCTGAATAATTCTAGGAACCATAGCAGGGGAACCTATGAAGTAACAGTTGGTATGAAAATGCATAACAAGTCTCCTAGGACTGGTATTACTGCTGAGGTTCCGAGTCAGAACAGACGTCCCCTCAGTCAGAATCCAAGCAAGTGTTTGTCTTAGTTTTGCAAAAACCCTTAAGAAATGTAGTTGGGGAATGTAGCAAAGGTAAGTATAAGAAAGCCCATGACTAAGCATGGCAGCAACACAATTCTGAGCAATATAACTCAACCCAATTACTTCTCTGTTTGTTAGTTAAAACCCACACCTTCCAGCTATGACTAATATAGGCTCCTCCAATACAGTGAGGCATGAAATAACTGATTCTGAAGAACTCTGTTTCTTCTTATTCCTACTCAGTAAATTCATGTTTGCACAAGTACTTACTGAGAAATTACTAGGTGCCCAGGCATCCTAGGCCATTGTCAGACATTTTGACCTTTGTCTTGCCACTGGACTTCAGGGACTCTGGAGGAGAGAGTGAGGTTGATAACATTGTGAAGCTCTGCCCCACTCATATTCAATTCATGCACAGGTCAAAACATCACTCTTGTGATGTCATTCATCCTCTTTGAGAACAAAGGAAGAAGAAGAAGGAGAAGAAGAAGGAGAAGAAGAAGAAGGAGAAGAAGAAGAAGGAGAAGAAGAAGAAGGAGAAGAAGAAGGAGAAGGAGAAGGAGAAGGAGAAGGAGAAGGAGAAGGAGAAGGAGAAGGAGAAGGAGAAGGAGAAGGAGAAGGAGAAGGAGAAGGAGAAGGAGGAGAAGAAGGAGAAGGAGAAGGAGAAGGAGAAGGAGAAGGAGAAGGAGAAGGAGAAGAAGAAGAAGATACCCAACTTATTTCTTAAGGATTTAGAACTTTAAAGCCAAAAAGAAATATCAGACCTGAGCCCTTTAAGAGTAATCAATCAAGAAGCATTTATTAAGCACCCATAGTGCCAGGTACAGTACTAGGTTCTGGAGACATGAAGACAGAAGTGAAATAGCTCTTATCCTTAAGGAGCTCAATAATACTTCTATTAGGAGAACAAGACATATGTATCTAATTAATAATATAAATAATAATGTGTAATAACATGTACTTATAATTAAAATACAAAATATGTACAAAGTAATTACAAGTTATTTGAGGGGAAGACACTAGTGTTTGGGAATAACAAGAAAGCCCTCATTCAGGAGGTAATTATTCACTTGAGCTTTGAAGGGAAGTAGGACTTCAGGAAGAAAGAGTTGAGAAGGGAACCCATTATAGGGATAGGACTAGGCCTATGAAAAAGCAAAGAGATAAGAGATAGAATGTTGTGCATAAGAAATAGCAAATAGGTCATTTTAGCTAGAACATAGTCTGTGAAAGGGGAATAATATATAATAAGCCTAGAAGGATAGGCTGAAGCCAGACTATGAAGGGCTTTAAGTGACAAACAAAAGAGTTAGCATTTTCCTAAAGATAATAGAGATTTTTAGTGAATAGCGGAGACACTTAGCTTGTGCTTTAAGAATATTATTTTTGGTAGCTGCGAGAAGCAGCTTCGGGGTGGAAAAGGTCCGAGGAAGGAAGAACAATTATAGGAGGCTACTGAAATAATCTAGGTGAGTTGATAAGACCCTAGACTGGGGTTAGTAACCCCAGGAGGAGAGAAAAGCGGGTGGATGTGAGTGATATTTTTGAGGTAGACTGAACAAGATGTGGCAACTGGTAGGATATATTGGGGGTGAAGGGAATGAGGGGAAGAGAAGAGTTGAGGATTATGCCAAGGATGAGAACTTGGGTGATTGGAAAGTGCTGCTCTTAATTCAAATGCTTTACAATCCTGATGTTTTTCCCATGTTGATACTAAATGAAATGAAACCAGAGTTGGTATTATGAATGCTAATAAAAATAATAAAGTAAGTTTTTTAAAAATTCACTTTTTTAAAAAGCATGCTGATCTATGGAACAAACAAGGTGAGGAGAGGTCACTCAATTTGCATGCCGAAGTAGGGCATGGAATGAAAGACAGATCCGGGTTTGGGTTGAGATGAAGCCTGAAGCTCCTATAGGGAGCAATGAACTGAGATCACCTGAAATCAAACACTTGCAAATTTCTATTATCATAAACAGACTGCACTGCTTTCTGGACTGAGGAATGTTGCCTTCATTTGCTTGGATAGGCAATTCAAATTGAGGTCATTTTTTTCCCTTGCCCACATTGCCATTTTTTTAAAAACTTGTCCATTTTAAATGTGGTCTTTTTAGTTTCATACATAATTGTAATGGTTTTCCGTCCTATTGTTTCAATATTAAAAATATTCTTACTAGGCTATAGAAAATAGTTTCTCCTTCATTGGTCATATTCATATAATGTTGCAAATGCAAAGATAGAACCTCTTCATCCCCTCTTTTAATACTATTTCATGTTTTTAAATGTTTTAATTTTCTATTGGATCATGACTCAGGGGACCTAGTTAATATAGGCTACAGATGCAACCTGCCTCTATTTTGTGACCCAGAGCTAGTTTTGTAATTGATATACCCTAATCTAGGTGGTGAGGGCAGTGATTTAGAGAGTTCCCTTTGTGAATTTAACTTGATGAATTTGCAAAGCAGTGGATAGAAAGATAGACCTTGAGTCAGGAAGTCTTGAATCCAAATCTGACCTCAGACTTAGCTGTGTGATTCTGAACAAGTCACTTAACCTTTGTCTACCTCAATTTTCTTGTCTGTACGTTGGGGATAATAATAGTGTGTACCTCCCAGGGTTGTTGTTGAGGAAACTTTGCAAACCTTAAAGCGCTATATAAATGCTATCATTATTATCTACTATCATTAACATTTTCCTGCCATATGAATAAGCCTATCCTAAAATGCGACATAGAACAAAGATCATACTAGATTTTGCTTCCTATGAGAGAATATCGAAAATGAGAATAATGATATATGATATATTTATATAACATTCCATACATTTTGAAGCTCTTTCTCTAGAATTATCTCATTTGAGATCATGGAAAAGACTGTAATCTGAAAACTAGAGGCCAGTGAATTTGACTTGGATAGTCACACTACTTAGTTTCAAATCTTATCATTGTTACTTTCTCGTTTATTCCTGGAGAAATCCTAACTTTTCTGTGCCCTAGTTTTCTGATCTAATAATAATAGTAGCATTTATAGAGTACTTTAAAGTTTATGAAGCACTTGGGATAGCAAAGAACAGAGGTATGGACTAGATGCCTCTGTTGTTGTTTAGTTAATTAATTATATCTGACTCTTTGTGACTCCACTTGGGGTTTTCTTGGCAAAGATACTGGATTGATCTTTGCCACTTCCTTCTTCAGCTCATTTTATAGCTGAGGAAACTGAGGCAAACAGTGACTTGTTCAGGGTCATACAGCTAGTAAGTGTCTAAGTCAAAATTTGAACTCCATTTCTCCTGATTCCGGCACTGGCCCTCTAGTATACCTCCTAACTGCTCCCTAGATGCCTCTGATGCCCCTTCAAACTCTGAGATTCTACGATATTTTTAAAAATACTTTGTGCAATAGGTTGGGCAGGAAATATTATCCCCGATTTTCAGACATAGTCATTTTTTTCCTTATGTAATAGAGGCATGCTTGTGGGAAAGCATGAGGCCTCAGGCCAGATAGAACTCCTCAGGATTTACATTCTTGTATGACTGTGTGTCTATGGTGTTGGTTGGTTATATCAGAAGAGGGATATGGATACCTCAGAATGAAGGATGGAGTAGTCACATGGAGAAAAGAATCATGACTGTGCCTATCAGTAATTTAATCAACAAGTATTTACTAAGTGCCTACTCTGCGCCAGGTAATAAGCTATGCCCCAGAAATACAAAGACATGAATGAAATAGTCTCTGCCCTCAAGGTACTTATATTCTATCATCCATACAGGGGAAGGGACAGCAGTAGTACAGACTATCTCTTTACAGAGAACAAGATGAGAGGAACCTAGCAAAGTGACCTTTTATTGGGACAAATCCAGTAGAAGGCAGCAGATGTTTTGAGTGAAAATTTACATGATACATAAATATGTAAGAGTGGGGTGATTGATTTATTCAACCTAACCAATTTAAAGTAAGCTATAAGATGCCCAATCCATCAATCTCATAGGTCTTAGACTAAGTGGCAGAAAGTCTCTTTATTGCCAAGAACCATATTCCAGGAGAATCTTGTTGAGATAGGCTGAGGAAATTTGGTCATTCCCCAAAGGTCATCTATAAATTATCAAGCTAGAGGACCGGAGTCATTCAAGGGAATTATTGAGAAAGGTAATCACCTCTATAGGCATCTTGGGATAGAAGACCCAGTGTGAGAGATAAAGATCAGTTAAAGATGGGTTCTTTCTCCAATCTCTCCTCCTGGGTGCCTGTCTATCCAAATATACTATAATATAATCTGTAACTTCACCACTCAAATGTTTCTAGTAAAATGAATTTTGCTTCAAACACAAAAAGCTAACAGCTAACTAAAAAGCGATATAGAATGTAAAATTAGGCAGAGTGCCCAACATTTACCTAAATGTTAGGAATTTCTTAACTGGGGACTCTGAGCTATTGTGTTTGGACTTATAGCTTTTCATTTAAAATAAATTCCCTAAAGTTGAAGATGGGGAACCATACGAACCTTAGGGATCTTTTATATGGCCCTAGGCTTTAACATGCTAATTAGTGTAATTGGTATTACGTATGGGTATTTCTAGCCTTCGGTATATCTCCAGATGGAACTTTTGTCATGTCTTCCTCAATCTAATATATGAGTCACAGAGAGAAGTGTTTTCCCCAGTCTTTGCTCAGAGATAAAGCTCTGTTCTCTGAAGTATGAGTATTCCTTTTCTTTAGTAATTATTTCAAATGTTTAACTTTTTAAAATGCACATTCCTAGAAAGGCACTACATATGTCACAATATTCATAGCACCACATTTTTGTAGTAGCATAAAGCAAAAAAAGACAATTCAATACTCATCAATGAAGGAAATAGCTTAACAAATTACTGATAACATAATGGAATATTATTGGGCCATAACAGATAAAATGAGAGAAAGTATGACATAGTACATATAGATTTGGCCTCCAATTCAGAAACGCCTGAGTTCAAATCCTGCCTCTGAGTCATCCTGATTGTATACCTGTGAGCAAATCACTGAATCTCCCAAGGCCCTAGGCAACTGTCTAAGATTATAAATTACACAGCAGATGTTGATTTGCATTGGGGAAAAAAAAGAGCTCTGTACCAGGAACTGCCTATACTGTGATGAAACCACAAGACTGGTTGTTTAAAAAAATAGAAATGGAAAGTATGAGGTACTCAGGGAAACATGGTAAGACTTGTATGAATCGACACAAGGCAAAGCAAACAGAACCATGATAACAACACAGTAATATAAAAGAAAATAAGCTTAAAAGGTAGTTGAACTCAGATTACAGGCAATGAGCAATATTGATTCCAGAAGAAGGATGATAAAACATACCTCCCTTCTATTGATAGAGAGGTGCAGGATCATAAGTATCTGTTGTGGTATGAGCTGATATGTGTATATAGATAGATAGATAGATAGATATAAATAGATATAGATATACACACATATATACATATATTACATGCACATACATATACATATATATGCATATATACATACATATACATATATATGATTAATGTGTAGAGTTGTTTTTGTTTAACTGTTTCTTTTTGACAAGGCCCTGGGTTGCAGAGTGGGTATGAGGGGAAAATGTTGGCAAATATCTGTGGTGCCAAAAATAAAAGAGGCATCAATAAAATTTTTTAAAAGGCTTGTATCTTGTCTGATCTGCTTGCTAGGTACAAACTAGAGTTTAGATGACTTAGGAATTACCAACCAAACTAGGGTGGAATCTCAAAACAAAGAGATATACTTTATCATCCACGTGCCCTACATTAAATCCAGTAATCCATGTCCATCCAGTATTAAGTAGTGTGGGTGCTACACTCCATTTGCAAAATTGTGTACTAGTGCAACATGAAAATAAATTGAACAACCATTGGGTAGCTTTGGTCAGCTAGGGTACAATGTTTCTCCCATTAGATTATGAGCTCCCTGGAATACAAGCCAGAGCAGGCGAAGACCTTAGAGGACTGCAGAGTACATATGCCAACAAAATAAAAAATGTCCAAATGATTAAAATTGTTAAACATAAAAAAAAGTTTCTACACATCCATTGACAGATTTAGACAGTTTTTGAAAACTATAGATTACGAAATGTATTTTAAAATATTCAACAGAATGAAAATAAATTCATCCATAGTGCTTATTTGTGAATCCTTCCATATCCTCCCACAGGCATCTGCAGTCTGCAGGTTGCTTTTGAAACTGGTAAGTGCCAAATTTACTTCCAGAGTTAATGCCATATTTCATTGGTCATCCCTCTAAGAAAGACAGGAAAAAAGAAGGATTTTTTCACTTGGTTGTAGTGTGTGTGTGTGTGTGTGTGTGTGTGTGTGTGTAAGGGGTAGGCACAATCCCATCCCATTTGAAGATAAGACATCCAAAATAAAAAGAAATGTGGGGGTCTCAGAAGCACTGCTCTTGGCCCTTTCTTCTAATTGGGTTCCATGAATGATGGCTCTTACCCAAGCTGTTCTGTTTCAGACTGCAGAGAATTGTACTTTTCCTTGTTCTCTCTGATATTTCATCTGGAAGAGAAGGCAAGAGGACTCAGAACACTTCTTCTACTCTCCAGGTTATTAGGCAGAATGAAGTAAACTTTCAAACAATAAAAAGCAAGGAGGTGAACAGAAAAGGTTTCTGTGTAAAAATTGACGGGCAATCATTATTTGAAGAGGCTAGAAGGAATCCTTACCTTTTGCAAGCAGTTTGAGGATGGGAAACTGTCACACTGTGGAAAAGGAAAGAAAAATATTAAGGTCCTTCTACCTTTTCAAGGTGAACTCTCATTCCTTGAATGCCCTCACTCTTCACTTTTCCTCTTCACTCCTCCACTCCCTCATTTCCTTAAAAGAACATTTCTGGGTCACTCTCAGTCATTAGCACTCTGTCTCTCTTGAAACTCCTTTGTACGGATCTCTTTACTTATTTGTGTACACGTTGTATCTCTCCTAGTAGAATGTAAGATCTTTGATGGCTGGAATAGTTTTTGTCCTTGTCTTTGTATTCCCAGGGCCTAGCACAAGGAGGTTTTGACGTATGTACTAGGTGCCAATTGAATATGTGTTCAATTGTTTGTTTCTGAAGAATAACTGAATGCCTAGAGCAAGCAATAGATAGATATGAGGCTTTTCTGGAAGAGGAGGGAACTGAATCTTCTGAGGAAAAAGCAATTGCTTTTCCTTCCCTATAGGATGATATGGATCCACAGGTACTAGCAATATTATCCAAAAGGGGAGAAGAAGAAGAGATAGTGGTGGTAGTTATTGAATCCTTGCTGAAAAGTACTGAGAGAGCTATTAGTTGGCCTGCTAATAGTTACAGAGAAGTCAAACAAGGTGACTACTTCCCATTTCCAGTGACTCACTTGGGTGCAAACAGGGCTTCTAGAAGAATGTCAAAAGATTATAAAAACTTTAGAAAGAAAATGATGACTTTATGGGTACAGTTGGCATTTTCATCACTACCGTTCATCAAAAGCAAGGAATTTAGAAGAGAAAAGCAGATTTGAGAAGTGAAAAACTGTGCTAGATGATGTTTGAGAATGGGATTGGGATTTCTGGACCACATCTTAAAATATTGGAATGATTGGATCTTAGCCAGGTATGCAGCACATCTAACAAAGGCTACCAGGACTGTATTTGCATAATATATATGCATATGTATATGTATATATGTACACATACATATATATACATGCACACATATGTACATGTATACATACATATAATAGTTTTCTCCCTTGAGTAAGTCTTTTAAAATCAGATTTTTCACAACTCTGTCTTTCTGTCTCGCTTTCTCTCTCCCTCCACAAACATTCACATATAGAAAGTAAAGATATATAAAACTATGTATGTATATAGAATATATGTATGTTACAGGTCTCAGTACAGTTTTAAACTCTGGCGGATGCAGAATTATTGTTATTTGAATTTCCATTATTTTATATTTGAATGTCTTTTTCCTCGTTGCTTGAGGAATTAGTTGTTTTTCAGTGGAATTGTTAAATTTAACCACTATGTGTCTTGGAGTTCACAGCATGTTTGTTTATTTTTTTTTCCTAGACTCAATCTGTGGATTCTTTCAATTGGCACTTTGCCTTCTGTGTACAGAAGTTCTGGGCAGTGTTCCTCTTATTTATTTTGTTTTCATTTCAAAGTTTTCTGACTTGTGTTTTTCTAGGAGACCTATAATCCTTAATTTGTGTCTACGCATTCTGTCTTCAAGATATCTTCAAAATGCATTTTGCTTTTATGTGTCATATTCTCTTTTAGTGTTATTTATTTTTTCTTGCTCTTCTTCCAGATTGCCCTTCACTTCTATATATTCCCAATCAGTTATCTTCTCTTGTGTTACTTTGATGAGACTTGTCACCACGGAACAAAGTTTTTCTATTCTAACAATTATTTCAATTGTACAGGCCATAAATTCTGCTTTCATAATACTTATTCCTCTCTTATACCATTCAGGAATATTCTACTGTGATTCCACACTCTCTTCATAATCCACGGGGTCTTCTGTCTCATCAGATGTTAATTCATTTCCCTTATCTTGCAGTATTTATTCATCGATGACTGAACTCTTTTTCCTATTCTGGAGGCCATTTTCCTTTTGGTTATTAATATCTTCTCTGTTGGTTTATCTGCTTATGCTCAGGGTTTTTAACTGAGTTTTCTACCTATTGAGATCTTCAGTAATTTCAGTCTTTTTTTCCCCTTTATTTCCCCCTATTATTCACTTTCTGACACTCTCCACTCTGATTGTGATTTCCTTGGGGGCTAGACCTCAAAGTGTCTATCTTCTCCCACACTGGGCAATTCAAGATTCTTCAGCTTAGTTCTCTGCCCCAAGTGACTTCTGGGGTGACAGAACTCTCCCCATCTGAATGCTGGGCTCTTTCTTTCAGGCTTAGTGGCATGCTATGCAGCCCCACACATGAATCCTGCCCCCATTTCCCCCCTCTCTATTTTCTGGATAAGGTCTATTGTGGCACAGAACACTACCATTTCTCAATTGCAGCTTAAACAAATTTCTGCCTTTTTGAGATCCTTATGTGTAACAACAATGTTGCTAGCAGCTGCTGTGGAAGTGAAAGACCAACAGCAAGACCAAAACAAGAACACACAGGAGGGCTGCCAGCACAGGTCTGCTTTTCTAAGGAAAGCAACTTTAAGGGGTTAACAATCTTACTTTAATTAGACATACATGTACCATTCACTTAGTTGAGGGGGAAAAGCCAGCATCCTGAACTTCAGAGCAAATACAAACAGAAATTACAAACAGATCAACAGACAGGCTGATCTGTTTGATCTGTCTGATCAAAGCACAATACATACATAGTTACCAGAGAGAAACCAATATCTGGGTTTTCAAAGCCTGGGGGGCTGCTTCTTTGGCTACCCAGAGTCTTGTCATCAACACTCTTTCAATGAGCATGCCCCCAAAACAAAAAGCCAACCTCAGATCTTATATACATATCTCAGGGCCCTGGGGCACTTTACATCAGTGCTGAGAAGCACTCAAACAAAAAACTGCAAAAAGTCCCATTTTTCTTGCCATTACGTTTGAAAGGCAAAACTTATCAAAGGTACTTGATTACCTCAGTGCTGAGAAGCACTCCAAAACAAAAGACAAAGGGTCCCACTTTGCCTTCCCCATTCAAACAAAGGCAAGACTGATTAAAGGCACTTAATTGCCTTAGCATTCCAAAAGAGAACAGCAAAAAAGTCCCTCTTAATTACCATAACACCATGGAACTGGGGAGAGGAGGATGGGGTTAGAGTAGGGCTAGAGAACCTGCGGTCTTAAGGCCACATGTGGCCCTCTAGGTCCCCAAGTGCAGCCCTTTGACTGTATCCAAACTTCACAGAACAAATCTCTTTAATAAAAGGATTTGTTCTGTAAAACTTGGACTCAATCAAAAGGCCCAACCCAAGAACATAGAAGGCCGCATGTGGCCTTGAGGAGATTCCCCACCTCTGGGTTAGAGTATACAGTTGAGTTCAATGCAAGCTGTTAAGTCAGCTTGTATTACCCTGCTGCTAGGAATGTCTGGTCAGGGAACACTGAATGAGGGAATTAAGGAGTTACGTCTTCTCTGCTGTTCAAGTTTTTGCCATGTATAGGTTCTTGATGTCCTAGACCATGGAGACAATTAAAATTGCTTTATTTCTGATTTTTAATTCCAGTTTCAGAGAGCTTTGAGAGGTAGCGAGGATTGGAGAAAATATCTACTTTTCTATCTTGTTTGGTCATGATATCCAAAAATTATAGTTTTAAGCTTTAGTAATCATATCAGGCAGTCAATAAACATTCATTAAGCACCTCCCACATGCCTGGCACTGCATGAAGCACTGGGGATACAAATATGAAAAAGAAAGCCAATCTCTGTCCTTAAGGATGGTGGGGGGAAATACACGAAAGGAAGCTGACAGGGACAAGAGAGGGGGAGAGAAGATGTTCAATGCTGGGGGACAATGGAAAAATCTAGAGGAGTGCAGCTGGGTGCGAAATAACTATCTTTAAATGTATGTCTGTGTTTATAAACTAACACACCTATTTATACGTGTGCACACACACACACACACAGACACATCTATGTATATATGTGTATGTGTATGTATAATTTGCCTTGTTACATTAAGATCTCTAGTTCACTTAATTTTTACCCATATGTAGAGCATTTGTACATGGAAATCACCACTATCACTATTCTTCTTCCTGTATTTTTCCTAGCTACTATCTATGGTATCTAGATTATTGGATATGTGCATGTGTATATACACTCACATGTATACATGCACATACCTATAGGTTTGCATATACACAAATATATATGTACACACATGCAGTCTTATTTCCAATCTACTGTCCATAGAATCTAGATTATTAAACATGTGTGCATATGCATACATACATATACATATGCATAATACATGTATATGTATATGTGTGTGTATATACATATATATCCAATAATCTAGATATCATAGTAGCTAGAAAGAAAGAATGTGTAAGTGTATATGTGTGTATTTTAAGCCATATTAAAAGCATCATAGCATCCAACATTAAGTGTCCAGGACAGAATCCAAGATAAAAAGAATATAGGAAGAAGGATAGTGGTAGAGGTTCTCAAGCCAGATTTTAATACATAAATGCTCAACTTATGGTTAAAAAATGAAGTGAATTAGAGATCCTATTGCAGTGAAGCAAGTTTGACCTTATCTCTATTACTGAGCAGAGCCTTGGTGGAATGAAGCCCATGATGGGCACATGGCTCTGGAAAGGTATTCTTATTCAAAAGAAAGAGAGTAAGTTAGAAAGTGGTCCTGGCCAATGTATATATTAAGAAGATATTATTGATGTGAGGAAATCCAGAAGCCAGAGGAAAAACATGGTGGAGAACATTGGAGTGATGTTAAATGGAGATAGAACCTGAACAAATATAGTCAATGTTCATGTAGTAGATCATTTGAATATAAAGAGGAATTAAATGAGAGTTTGGGAAACAGATCACAAACTTGTCACAGAAGCATGTTGTACAAGAAGTGAGAATCTTTGGTTATCCAAATATACAACAGATCAAGTCATGTATTTCAATCAGAACAGCTTTTTTGACTCACCTTAATGATAAGATTTCATCTTCCAAAGGATATATGAAGCAATTAAAGGAGCTGCCATTTCGGATTTTGTTCTCACCAAGAAGATTGAAATGGCAGTAAAAAAAAAAAAAATATATATATATATATATATATATATATATAATCTTAGATGATGCTCAAAAAATTATTTTGTCCAGGATTAAGGAGATGATAGGCATTCTGTCCTGGTCTGACCACCTCAGGAGTACTGTGTACAGTAGCGTGAGTCAAATTTTCATTAAGACATTGATAAATTGCTGAACATCCAAAGAAGGACAACCAGATTTGTGAGAGTTCTTGAGATCATTATATAGTAGCATCAAATGAACTGGGGATGTTTAGCCTGAAGAAGAAAAGACTTAGCTGTTTTCAAGAATTCAAAGTTCCGTCATGCGGAAGATGTAATAGGCTTGTCTCAATCTATTATACCGTGTCTTGTTGGTCTCAGAGGATGGAAATAGAAACAATAAATGGAACTTGCAAAGAGAAAAATTTAGTCTTGGTAGAAGGAAAATCTAACAAAACAACCCAAAAGCCTAATGGGCTGGAGCAAGGGAGAATGCAAAGAGCTTTGATTCTGAAATCAGAGGACTTGGGTTCAAATCCCATCTCTGGCATTTATAATCTCCCTGGGCCACAATTTCCTTCTCTGTAAAATGAGGAAATTGGACTAGAGGAGGAGCTCTTAACGTGAGGTCCACAATACCTCCTCCAGCACCTTAGGAGTCCGTGGATAGATTTTACTGTGAACTTAGATGGGGGCGATACACATTGATGTGCATTAACCTTCAAGTGAAATTTAGTATTTCCTTCAATTATCAATGTAGGCAACAAACATGATTCTGAGAAGAAGTCTATAGACTTAAACAGTCTGACAAAAGGGTCCAAGACACCAATAAATAAACAAATGAATGAATGAATAAATAAATAAATAAATAAATAAATAAATAAATAAATAAATAAATAAATGAATGAATGAATGAATAAATAGATAAATAAATTGTGCTAAGGGTCCCTGGACTAGATGGCCTCTGAAGTCCTTTCCAAATATTTTCCTATTTTGAGAGAGATGAGAAGAGGTAACTTGGCCCCTTTATCTGAGGCCTGCATGCAATGGTTGATTGATTATTATGAGGGTGTGTTGCAGGGATAATTCTCATTCAGGTACAGTTTGGACCAAAAGGTCTCTGAGGTCCCTTCATACTGTGAGACTGATTCTTCTGGCTATTGCCACTTCCCTGTAGCTGACTGCTCTTTCTAAGGTTGTTTTGTAATATTTTCAACCCCTGGGAGTGTTTGCAACTTTATTTTTCTGTGCACATCTTTTCTGCTCAGAGACACTTCTCTTTGGCAACTAGAAAAGCAAAAAGATAGCAATGAAGAAAAAGTGGTCAATATTTTATTTTAATAGCAACTTAAAAAAAAAAAAGAATAATGGCTTGCTAAAACAAAAACATCTGCCTGGTCCCCCCAGATTTCATGATGTATTCATGAGTATGGGATTCCTAATCAGGTCACAACATCCAGAGAATTTTCAGCATTGTAATCCTATCATCATTTCATGAGTGAGTTGGAATGAATGCAGCATAATAGCTTTGAGTAAATTACAAATGCAATTAATCTTTCTATTGTATTTTTTTCCATTTCATTTTAAAGGCTTTATTGTTTCCATTCATGTTACAGTAAAAAAAAAAAGTATGTTACTTCAAGCATGAAAGGGATATTTCGAAACATAGACTTGAAAAATCCCATTTCGATGTGCAGCCTGAGATTCTGGTGATATTAAGGTTTGTTTAAGGTTTGTATACCACTCTTGCACAAAGTGTCAGGTTTGTTGTTACTGGTTTGGTTTTTTTTTGCCAATTCTAGGATTTGGATTATTGAAATGAAAATGTGCGAGGGGTCAAAAGTCAAGCTCCTCTGGGACTTGTTATTATGTAGTAAATACCTAATGGTTGTGCATTTTTTTTTGTAAAAAAAAAGACTTTATTGCATCTTAACAGAATATGGAAGAAAGTGAATATACATGTAAAAAGGGGGAATTTTTCTGAGATTTGTGATTTAATACTATTATTATTTACAATTCTGTTTCTTTGGTAGGAAATTAGAGTTTAGAAAAAAAAATTAGAGTGAGAGGAACCTTAGAAATCACTAGAACCATAACTAAGGCAGGATGATTTTGTTTTGTTCCATGCTAAGAGAATTCAGAAGGCATTCAGGGTACTTAACAATACTACAGCAGTAGAAAGAATTGAGATTAATACCTAGTTAGCAAGAATAAGTCAAAATAGAAAGGTACCAAGTATCATCCTTTGGCCTCATCTCAACTTAGCTTTCCCCAGCCTGGTCCCATACTTTACAGGCATACCCTGTCTATCACTGACTTCCCAGAATCAGTAATACTGTACCCTTCGATCTCTCTTGTTGTTGCTGCTGTTTAGACTTTTCAGTTGTGTCTGACTCTCTGTGACCCCATGTGGGGTTTTCTTGGTAAAGACACTGGAGTGGTTTGCCATTTCCTCATTTGTTCATTTTACAGATGAGAAACTGAGGCAAACAAGGTTAAGTGACTTGTCCAGGGTCACACAGCTAGTAAGTAAGATCAGATTCGAATTCACAAAGATGAATCTTCCTGACTCTAGGCTTGGCACTCTGTCCATTACATCACCTAGCCACCCAATTATTTGATTGAATAATACCAATTGAATATATTTAGAATTGGAGAAGATTTTGGGAAGATGGCAGAATAAAACAGAAAATGCAGTAAACAAGATAAACTATGGCCTCAAAGTGATTTTTTTCCAGAAATAATTAAAAATTGGGGGAAAGCAGTTGTCCTCCTAAGACAACTTGAGAGAACCTTAGGGAAGACCCAGCCTTCAGAGGTGGCTGTTTGGCCTGACTGAAGTGCAAACACCTCCAGGAATACTCAGGTAAATCAATACACAAACCCCAGAAACAGCTGGGTCAGCCTGCAGCTTTGGCTTCAGGAACCTTCACTTCCCAGACAGTATGAGGGTCAGGCAGCTGTGTAGAAGACTGAGGGACCCTCTGATGTCATGGGATGCCAGGACCAGTTGTGCTGACCAGATGTGGTCCAAGGCTGTAGTTATGGCTGAGGAGGAGCAAGCATACACCTGGTGAGTGTGGTAGCAAAGGCACAGAGACCCTTCTGGCTGTGGTCACTTGCAAGAGACTAGAGTCCGTGGTTTCGGTTGCAGTGCAGAGAGGATGACTAAAGTTTGCATCCCCAGGAGGGACTGCAGGGAGCAAGAGAGTTTGTGGTGACAGTGTATCTGGGGATCGTAGCCATAGCTCAAGGGCAGAGAGGAGTGACTGGAGATTGGGGCCCAAGACAAAGCTCATAAAAAGTCTCAAGCATCATCCCCCACACTTCAGGACTAGAACACGACTATAGTAATAACCTGCTAAAAATTAATAATACTGTGTAAACAAAGGAGAAAAACCTGACCATTGATAGTTACTATGGGGATAGAGAGGATCTGGGTTCATACTCAGAAAAAGATAGTGAAGTTAAAAAAAGCCACTCTTACTTCAAAGAAAAACATTGAATGATCACAAGACCCAAAAGAGTCCTTGGAAGAACTTAAAAAGGACTTTAAAAATCTGAGACATTGATAAAAAAAATTAGGAATAATAAGAACAATCCAAGAAAATTATCAAAAGAAAGTCAACCAATTGGAAAAAGAGATTCAGAAACTTAAGGAATAAAATAACTCCTTCAAAATTAGAATTGGGCAAGTGGAAGCTAACGATGTTATAAGACGCGAGAAATAACAGAAACAAAATCAAGATAATAAAAAAGAGAATGTGAAACATTAGGAAACGTTGTCATTAGAACAACTGATCAAGAGAATGAGTCAAGGAGACATTGTATAGCAATTATTGGCTTACCAGGAAGTTATGATTAAAAAATAGTCTAGATGTAATATTATAAGCAATTATTCAGGAAAATTGCCCTGAAGTTCTAGAAGCAGAGGGTAAATGAAGTGCAAAAAAAATCATCAATTACCACCTAAAAGAGAGCCCAAGATGAAAACTCACAGGAACATTGCATCCAAGTATTGAAGCTCCTAGATTAAGGAGAAAATGCTACAGGCAACAAAGGAAAAAAAAACAATTTAAATACTATAGATCTACAGTCAGGATAACACAAGACCTAGCAGTTCGTACATTAAAAGATCAAAGGGCTTGGAACATTATATTTTGAAGATCAACCAAGAATAACTTAACACAGCAAAGCTTAATATAATCCTGAATTTTTTAAAAAACGTATATTTAATGAACTGAAAGACTTTCAGGTATTTGTGGCAAAAAGACCAGAACTCGATGGAAAATTTACCATATAAACTCTAGGAGAAAAAAAGGTAAACATTAAAAATCAATCATAAGGGACTCAACAAGGTCAAACTGTTTACTTCTTACATGGGAAATGTTGTCTGTACTCTTAAGGATGTTATCATTATATGTCTATATATGTATGTATATATGTATGTATGTATGTATATATCTATGGCTATAGAGAAACATAGCTAAACTTAATTGTAGGGGTGGGGGGGGAGGGAAGAGAAGAACAAAGTGAAAAAGTGCACAGCAGAGTACAAAAGGAAGCAAAGAAAAGATGTACAATTCTCAACACAACATGTATTGTTTATCCTATAGGCTTTCTTGAAATGAAAATCTATTGCTATATATTTTGAATCCTCTCTTACATTCTGCTATGCACACAACATGCTTTTTTTCTTTCTTACTTTGTATTTAAGTTTCAATATTCAAGTTTATGATATGTTTTGTTCTTTTTCACTGTTCTATATTTGTGTTCTGGCCCTTGAGTCTAAAATAAAATTAAATTAAAACTTAAAAAAAATGTTATCGTTACTTGGATAGTTTGAAAGAGCTTATATAGGTAGAAGGCTTGGGGTTAAGTTAAGTATAATGGTATAATTTAAAAAATAAAATTGGGTAGGGAGATGTAATATGGAGCAATTATCATATACAAATCAGGAATGAACGGAAGAACTGCTGCAGTGGAAGGAGGTGGGCATGGAGGGCTGGTAGTGCTGGAACATTATTCTCATTGGAACTGGGTTAAAGAGAGAATAATGTATATATATCTAGAAGGATATAAGAGTGTATCAGTAATTAAGGTGGGACTTTCTTTTACTGTTTTCTCTTTTAGCACTTATTTAATCAAGTGCCCTTGAAGAGTCTGGCTTTTGTTTCTCTGATTGGATCAGGAGTCTTTGATGACCTCCTTGCCTCAGAGGAAAGCCTGGTTTGCTCCGGTTTAAGTCACATGCTTTTGATGCCTGAGGCTTTTAGGCCATGGGTTTGAGTGGAATGTTTGTGATGCTTTTAGGTCACGTGGGTGGGTCAAATGCTGTGGTGCCCTTTGACCCGGAATAGAATAAATAAACCCAGAGGTTGGCGTTTTCTCTTGGTGCTCTCACTCACTGGGAGAGTGGTATGTGACTTGAAGGGACTCTGGGCAGCCGTTAAGAGCCCCCCACACACACACCCTGCTTGTAAACCCAGATGTTGGGACTTTGTTAAAACTATGCTTTTCGATTTGAATCAGACAAGGTCTGTCTGTAGATGTTTGTAATTTATTTGTATTTGCTCTGAAGTTCAGGTTGGTGGCTTTTCCTCCTGAACTAAGTGAATGATATTTGTATGTTGGGTTAAAGTGAGATTGTTAACCCCTCAAAGTTGCTTTCCTTAGTAAAGCAGATCAAAAAACCTGTGTCGGCAGTCTTCTGTGTGCTGGTTGTTATTGGTTTTACACAGCCACATTAGCTGCTAGCAAAATTGTTGCTACGGAGTCTTCTAAATGCATAAAGAAATGGGAGGGCAAGGGAACAGGATAAGGGAGGGACTTGTAGAAGGGTGTGTAGATGAAGAAGTATGAGGGTGAGGGGAATTCTTAGAAAGTTGGTTGAATTAAGGAATAGGAGGGTAAAGAGAGTGGATAAGGAAGGAATTCTTTAAAAAGTTTCGAATTAGGGGGTGGTGTGAGGAGGGTTAGGGAGAGGGTGAGAAGAATAATAGTGAGGAAAAATAGGATGGAAGGAAATACACAGATATCATAACTTTGAATGTGAATGAGATTAACTCACCTATAAAATGGAAACTGATAGCAAAATGGATTAAAAATCAGAGTCTGACTGTATTGTTTAAAAGAAACACATTTAAAATGAGAGATACACAGAGAATTAAAATAAGGGGCTGGAGTAAAATTTATTATGTTCGATCTGAGGTTAAAAAAAGCAGGGGTAGCAATCATGATTTCAGACAAAGTTAAAGCTAAAATAGATTTAGTTAAGAGCTAAACAGGAGAACTACATTATGATAAAAGGCACCATAGAAAAAGAAGCAATATCAATACTAAACCTATATGTACCAAATGCTATACCATCTAAATTTTTAAAGAAAAAGTTAAATGAATTACAGGTGGAAATCGATAGTAATACTGTAATAGTGAACCCTTCCCTCTCAGAATTAGATGAATCTAACAAAAAAAATATAAAAGAATAGAATAGAAGTGAATAGAATCTTAGATAAACTAGATATGGTAGATATCTATTGAGAATTGAATGGGAATAGAAAGGAATACATCTTTTTCTCAGTGGTACATTGTGCCTTTAGAAAAATTCACCCTATATTAGGGCATAAAAACTTTACAGTTAAATGCAGAAAAGCAGAAATATTAAATATATCCTTTTCAGATAACAATGCAATAAAAATTGTATTCATTAAGGGACCGTGGAAACACAGATTAAAAACTAATTGGAGATTAAAACAACCTAATCTTAAGTAATGAGTTAAAGAACAAATTATAGAAACAATCAATAATTTCATTAAAAAGAATCACAATAATGAGAAAACATACCAAAACCTATGGGATGCACCAAAGCAGTAATCAGAGGAAAATGTATATCTCTAAATACTTATATCGATAAAATAGAGAAAGAGCAGATGAACAAATTGGGTTTGCAATTAAGAAAACTAGAAAAAGAACAAATTAAAAATTCCCAATTAAACACCCAATTGGAAATCTTAAAAGTTAAAGATGAGATTGATGAAATTGAGTGAAGAAAACCATTGAATTAATAAATAGAACTAGGAGGTGGTTTTATGGGGAAAAAAAACAAGCCAATAAAATAAACAACTTGTTAATAAGATTTTTAAATAGAGAGAGAAGAAAATCAAATCACTAGTATTAAAAATGAAGAGGGTGAATAATATCACTAATGAAGATGAAATCAAAGCAAAATGAGTTATTTTGCCCAATCATATGCCAATAAGTTTAATCATTTAAGTGAATTAGAAAATAATTACAAAAATATAAACTGCCTAGATTAACAAAAGAGGAAATAGAATATCTAAATAAACTTATTTTAGAAAAGTAGATTGAACAGGCCATAAGTGAGCTTCCTAAGAAAAAAATGGGACCAGATGGATTTACAAGTGAATTCTACCAAACATTTAAAGATCAACTAATTCTAATATTAAATAAATTATTTGGAATAATAGGGAAAGAAAGAGTTCTATCAAACTTTTCTAATGAAACAAATATGGTACTGATGCCTAAAATAGGAAGAGCAAAGATAGAGAAAGAAAATTATAGACCAATTTCATTAATTAAAAAATCTGAAATAAAATACTAGATAGGAGACCACAACAATAGATTTCAAAGATTATACATTGTGACCAAGTGGGATTTATAACCAGAATGCAGTGATAGTTTAACATAAAACTATTAACATAATTGATTATATCAAAAACAAAAGTAACAAAAATCATATATCAATAGATTCAGAAAAAAACCTTTTGATAAAATGATAAAAATCATTAAAAACCCTAATTCCTATTAAAAAACACTTGAAAGCATCCTTATAAAGGGGTTTTTCCTTAAAATGATAAGTATCTACCTAAAACCATCAGCAAGGATTATTTGTAATGGGGATATGCTACATGTTTTCCCCAAGAAGATCAAGATTGAAACAAGGATGTACATTAACACCAGCATCATTCAATATTGTTTTAGAAATGCCAGCTATAGCAATAAGAGAAAAAAAGAAATTGATGCTATCAGAAGGGGCAATGAGGTAATAAAACTATCTCTTTTTTGCAGATGATATGATGATATACTTGGAAAATCCTAAAGATTCAACTAAAAATTAGCAAAAGCAACAATTTTAGCAAAGTAGCAGCATATAAAATAAGCCCCCATAAATCATCATCATTCATATGTATCACAAACAAAACCTTCCAAAAAGAGACAGTAAAAGATACCCCATTTAAAATAATTCTAGACAATATAAAATACCTGCCAAAACCAATGCAGGAACTATATAAACAAAATTTTAAAAAATTTTTATGCAAATAAAATCAGATTTAAATAATGGGAAAATATTAATTGTTCATGGGTAGGCAGGGCAATATTAAAAAAAAAACGACAATTTTACCTAAGCTAATTTATATACTCAATGCCATTCCACTTAAATAACAAAAAAAAATTATTTTACTGATTTAGAAAGGTAATAAAATTCATTTGGAAGAACAAAAGGTGAAGAATGCCAAAGGAATTAATTTAAAAAAAAAGGAAAGGAAGAAAACTTAGCAGTACCAGATATTAAACTATACTATAAGGCAGTAAATTATCAAATCTGGTACTAGCTAAACCTAAGAAATAGAAAGGTAGATCAGGAGAACAGAGTAGAAATACAATACATACTAGTAAATGATTATAGTAACCTTGTGTTTGACAAATATAATGATTTAAGCTTTTGGGATAATAATTCATTATTTGGTGAAATTTGTTAGAAAAACTTGAAAACAGTTTGGCAGAAATTGGGCATAGACCAATTTCTTACACCATTTAGCAAGATAAGGTCAAAATGGATACATGACCCAGACGTAAAGGGCCATAACATAAGAAAATTAGAAAAATATGGAACATATTACCTATCAGACTTATGGATAGGAGAACAATTTATGAATAGAGATAGAGAGCATTATGAGGTATAAAATGGATAATTTTGACTACATTAAGTTAAAAAGAATTTGTATAAATAAAACCAATATAGCCAACTTTAGAAGGAAAACAGAAAATTGGGAGAAAAATTTTATAGACAGTTTCTCAGATAAATGTCTTGTATCTCAAATATGTAGAGAACTGGGTCAAATTTATAAAAATATGAGTCATTCCTCACTTTATAAATGGTCAAAAGATATAAACAAGCAGTTTTTCAATGAAGAAATCAAAACTATATACAGTCATATAAAAATGCTCTAAATCACTATTGATTAGAAAAATGAAAATTAAAACAACTCTTAGATATCATCTTATTCCTATCAGATTGGCTAAAATGATCAAAGGGGAAAGTGACAAATGTTGGAGGGAATGTGGAAAAATTGGGACACTAATTCATCATTGTTGGTGGAACTGTGAACTTATCCAACAATTTTGGAGAAAAATCTGGAATTATGCCCAAAGTGTTACAAAACCATGTTGCCCTTTGACCCAGAAATACCACTAATAAGTCTGTTTCCCAGTGTGATTAGGGAAAATGGAAAAGAACTTACATGTTCTAAAATATTTATAGCAGTTCTCTTTGTAGTGGCAAATAGGTGGAAATTGAAGACATACTCGTCAATTAGGAAATGACTAAACAAGTTGTGATATATGATTGTGATGGCCTACTACTTTGTTATAAGAAATTATGAGCTGACTGATTTTAGAAAAATATGGAAAGACTTGCATAAAATAATTAAGAATGTAATGAGCAGAACCAAGAGAATATTGTACATAGTAACAGTGATATTGTTCTAAGGACACTTTGAATGACTAAGTCATTTTGATTATTATAAATACTTAAATCATCTACAAAGGACCTATGAGAGGACATGCTATCCCCATTTAGAGAAAGAACCGATAAATAGATAAATAGAAGTAGGTATAGTAGAGATATGTACACACACACATATATATGTATATACACACACACACATTTCAAATGAATACATAGTTCTGTCTAATGGTAGCCTTCTCTAGGATGAGGTGGGGAGGGAGGGAGAAAAAAGTGCACAGCAGAGAACCAAAGAAAACTTAGAAGGAAGCACAGAAAAGCAGAGTAGTTTTGCAAATGATGTATAGTATTTACAATATAATGGGTTTATTTTTGGAAAAGCAAACAGTGTGAAATGGAAATCCATGCTTTTATATTGAACCTTCTTTTTGTGAGGTACTATGTACATGTTTTATCTTTTTGTATTTAAGTTCAAAATGAATAAAAATTTTTAAAAGAATATATTCAGAATTTATCACACTTCTGCTGTTTCCTCAAGCAAATAAAACAAATGAGAGCATAAAAATTGCCTTTTGTTATTGCTATTTTAATGGCAAGATGAGAAAACCATGTTAAAAATTTTTAGTGTATGCCTAGACTTAAAGTTTCACAGGATGATATTTCTGGATTTTGTTTGGAAAGATGTGTTTCAATACTTTATGAATCTATAATTTTATTGTTGTGGATACTTTTTCTACCAATACAGATAACAGTCTTTCTAGTTTGGTGGATGGTCTTGGAGAGTTGCTGTAGATGAAATATACATTATCCTGCACTCAGCATTTACTTGGGTTGATCCTTGGCCAACACATACAGAATCCATCACTGGGACCTGATCCCACGCAAACCTTTCAGGCTTGGCAAAACCTATCAGAGTTTGCATTACCTGAAAGAGTGACTTTCAAACTTTTTGGCATCACAACTTCTTTGTGTTCTTTAAGATAATTGAAGCCCTCCCCAAAGAGATTTTGTTTATGTGGGTAATATTTATTGATATTTATGGTTTTTGACATTAAAATGCCTTGGTATTATTATCAAAGTAGCTTTGTACTTGAAGACCCCCTGAAAAGGTCTTGGGGACCCCCAGGGGTCCCTGGACCACACTTTGAGAACCATTGACTTAGAATGTGAGCTCTTTGAGGGCAGGGGCTGATTCAATTGTCTTTGGACACCCAAAGGGCTCGGCCCAGGCAAAGAGGATTACTTCTTCTTGAGAGACTGGCTCAAAGGAGGAAAGAGCAGATGGAGCTGTTTTGGAGTGTGTAGTAGGAGAGAAGAAGGATTTCAGGGCAGATGTCCTGGATTTTCTCAGTAAAATAAAGAGCAAAATCATTGAGGGCAGAACCTCTTTTGTTCTTGTATTTATGCCCTCAGATTCTAGCACTGTCCCTTGACACATAGTAAGTGTTTAATAAATGCTTAATAATTAATTGATTCCTGGGGTGGGATGGTGCAGAAGTGAGGGTAAGAGAGGCTTTGGACTAGATGTTCACTAAATTTCTCCCTTTAGATGCTAAAGGCCTGTGAATCTTGTTCATCTCAAGATCCCACTTTAATATCTCAACTAATGATGCTTCTTTGTAAATAGCAGTTACTTCATAAGTATTTGTTGTATTGGATTGAATTCAAATGAATTCAAAGGAATGATATTGACAAAGAAGGACATTTTCAAATGGAGACATTTGAAATGCTGGTACAGTCTGTTCTTTCTTTAAGAAGAATGAATCTTTGTTGGAGTCAACAAATAATAAGTTTAGTGGGATCTTGTATTCTCTACATCTTTCTTTGCCATCTGTTTGATGGCAAAGATGTGGTCTACTGTGGAAGGAATCTCGTTCTGTGTATTTACTTGGTGAGCACAAATGAATTCTCCGGCCAAACTGGATGTGACTTAACAGTTGTTATGTCTGTTTTTGAACAGTAAGTTTCAAATCAACATTAAAAGAAACCTCCCTACTTCTACTTCTACCACAACATTACATTTGTTAGCTTAGTATCACTTTATTAATACAGACTATTTATTCTCAGAATTATCTGTCAGTTGACACTTCATTAAATTATCAAATATTTATAAATTCCCCTAATGTCTTGTTCTGCACATTGTGTATTTTCCATGTAAGCAATTACTCTTGTCAACTTGAAGTTCTTTTTAATACTTAAACAGATAGTAGCCTTGCCTCCTAAAAATATCTGAAAGCCTCCAAATTGGTGACTATTTCTTCTTCTATGTATTATCTAAAGCATAAGGATTGTTTTTCCCTTTCCATTTTTCATTTTGTTCTCAAGAAAAATGTTTGAAACTCTAACCTGCCTCCTTGTCTCACATTTAGTAATAACTGCTATGGAATTCTAGACATTGATTTAGATGTCTTCTTTTATCTCTATGTACTTTGGAAGTTCTATCATTATAATGCCAAAGTGCTCAGACAAATATATGAGATGCTACAACACAAGGAGATAAATTTCTCCACACTTCCCATTACATTTTAATGGTGGGAAGCAGAATGGAGAAGACAGATAGTAGAGAATAGAAAGGATTGTGATCACAGAGACTTTTTGATAATTTGCTGGGTTCATGGTAATAAGTCAGACCTTGGCTACTTTTCTATATTTTTGAATCCTGGAAAAGAGGACCATGTAAGTAAGAGTAACAGTGATCTTACTGTGCATACGACAAATCCAAAGTCTTGTGATAGCTCAGCTTTCAGGGCAATACCATACCATAGGATTCTCTTTTAGCTTTAATATGTTTATGCAGTCCCCTAACACTTTGCTATGTGACTTTGTCAAAGTCTTTTGACCTATTTTGGCTTCAATTTTCCTATCTGCAAAATGAAGGATATTGATCAACATTCCTAAGGTCCCTCCTAGCTCTAGCATCTTGTATTCTAGGTGTCAAGTGCCTCCTATCTCTAATAGCCAATGTTCAAAGTTCCTTTCAGTACTGACATTCTATGATTCTGTGGTTGTTCTTTCAATAATAAAATTCTCTGGACAGTTTCCAAGATAGATCTGTACTATAGCAGAGAGTGTTATAACAAAGATTCCATTTCATCTGTCTACCAAGACAATTTAAAACAGTTGACTAATGAAACATGAATAGTGAGCTCTGAAAAAAGGCTAGTTAGTACATCCTGAAATTTACTGATCTTGCAGAGTCTAATAACTTTCATCACCTAGTAATATTAATGAGATCTTCTTCTTCCATACCTATGTCATGAGCATGAGGGTACTTTCCCTTCCTAACATTTTTGTCATTATCTTGTTTCATTAATTTAATTAATTTTTTCATGATTAATATTTCCCTCCTCTTCTCTCCTTTCCTCTCCTCTCTTCTTCTTCTTCTTCTTCTTCTTGAAACAAAAAAAAATGAAAGGAAAAGAAAGAAAATAAAAAGAAAGAAAAACTTTCATAATAAATATTTATATGCAAGAAGAGCAAATTTTCATGTTGGCCATGTCCAAAAATGTATTGTCTCCTGAATTTTAAGTCCATCACCTCTCCAGCAAGAAGTGGATAGTAAGTTTCATCTTTAGTCCTCTGGAATCAAGCTTGGTCATTGCATTGATCAGAGTTCTGTCTTTCAAGTTCTGATATCCATTTTTGGAGATCTCAATTAAATTCATCCTTTCCATTCGCTTAATTTTGCTTACTTAAAAAAAATAAGAGTAGAATGGAGACATGAACTTGTCTATTCTTGGACCAAAAAAATGGTATGTGTTTACTCTTTGTCCTTTTGGGCTGTCTCTGAGGTAGTTGGTAATGACAGTTTTTCACTATCACTTATCATTGTTTGTCAGGCTTAAGTCAGCAAGCCGTAGAGGTTAGCCAAGTGAAAAGACACAGGCTAACAAGAAACTTCTCCTGAGACGTTTCCTGCTGACAGAGAAATGCAAACTTCTACCAGGGACAACCTGCTCTCAGGAGCCACCACTGTACTCAGATTGGAATGCTTCCAATGTTAGAGACAATTTTATTGATTGCCTCATAATGGTGTTTTCCCACCTTCTGTGAGTTGGATATAAACAGGGGACCGAGAGCATTACCATTTAATTGAGCCACTCATCTGAGGTATAGGGAAATACACACACATGTTTATATGTGTATATGTATATGTATGTATGTGTATATATATGTCTATATATGTTTCTCTCTGTGTGTATACACAGACGCACACAGACATACACATAAACATACACACTCTAGCCCAGAGCATCACTGTTTAAATGTGCTACTAATCTCAGGTATAGGAGATATATCTATATGTACACATTTATATGTAAACATGTGTGTATATACACAGACACTATATATTAAAGCATCACCATTTAATTGTGCCACTCATCTCAGGTATAAAAAAATAAAAGATAGATATACTTTATGATGACTCCTCTTTATCCACTTCCTCCTTAGTCCCTCTCTATCTGGCTTCCATTCCTAGAGCTTTCCTTCACACATACTCAGTTAATAACCTCCAAATCCAATGGGCTTCTTATGTTCTTTCTCCTCCTTAATCTTTCTAACACCTTTGACCCTTTTGACCCAGAGCCTCTCGTTGGACAGTTTCTCCTGTGGTGTAATGTATGGGAAAGAGCAATGGACATGAAGTCACGTACTGATTCTACTGAACTACCCATGAACTACACTTTATTTCCTAGCAAAATTCTTAACCTATTACTAAAGGATAATATATAAACTCCTCTGATTATAATATGTAGAGCTAATTGAAACCTTAGAAATCATCAATTGAAGTGATTTGGAATGTTGAAACTGGAGAAAAAAAAATGAAAATAGCTAGTATTTTTAGAGCCACTTTTAAGTTTCATAAAGCACTTTATGATTATTATCTCATATGATCTTCAACACAACTCTGTGAGGTAGGTGCTATTATTATCCTCAATTTTCTTGTTGTTGTTGTTGGCAATTTGGTCTCTAGTTCCTCTGCCTCTTCAAAAACCAGCCTGCTCTTCTGGTAATTCTCAGTTCACATATTACTGAAGCCTACGCTACAGAGTCTTAAGCATAACCCCGCTGTCGCATGAAATGAGCACAATTGTTTTGTAATTTGAGCATTCCTTGGTATTGCCCTTCTTTAGGATTGGTACATAAACTGATCTTTTCCAATCCAGTGACCAATGTTGTGTTTTACAAATTTGCAGGCATTTTGATTACAGCAATTTTAACAGATTCATCTTTTAGGGTTTTAAATAGCTCAGATGGAATTACATCACTTTCACTAAACTTATTGTTAGCAATGCTTCCTAATCCTCAATTTACAGATGAGGAAAGTGAGTCAAACACAAGTTTACTGACTTACTCAGGGTTACACAGCTAGTAAGTGTCTAAGGTCAGATTTGAACTCAGGTCTTCCCGACTTCCTGACTTGGCACAGTGCTCTAACCACTGTGCCACTTAATTGCCTCTTTAATCCATTTGAGACTAACAAGGTATTTAACTTTAATTGGATTTAACAAGGTATTTAAATTAACAAGGTATTTTGGAATCATTTTATGTCTTATTTTTCATAATCTAAAGGTTTGATAAGCATTTGTCTATACCTTTAAGTAGGTCATTGATAAAAATGTGAAAAAGCATAGGTCTAGGGACAGATTGTGGGTGTCTCCACTGGGCACCTCTTCCCAAATTGAGATGGAAACATTAATAACTCATCTTTGGATTCAGTTATTTAATCAGTTCTGAGTCAACAAAACTGTCCTATTGCCTTGACCCTATCTCTCCATTTTATTCATGATGACAGCATGACTTTGGCAAAAGCTCTATCCACTGTTTTCAAATATTTCCGTAGCTGTCATGTGGAAGAGAAATTTGTCCCATTCTTCTTGGCCTCAGGAGGAAAAGCCTAGGAGCAATGGGTAGAAATTGCAGTGAAACTGATTTAGGGTTCACATAATTCAATTCAAGTAATAACCATTTATTAAGCACCTACTATGTGCCAGACATTGTGCTAAACACTAGGGGTACAAATAAGAAAAAGACAGTCCTTGCCTTCAAGGAGCTTACAATCTACAGTCATTCACTCCATGTCATGATTTTCTCCATTGTGGTTTCAATATATTGCAGGTTGGCATAAGAAATTGAAAGGGAATTTTTGGGAGTTTTGAGGACGCTGCAGAGGACAGATGAAGGCCAGCAGATGATGCAAAAAAGTTTAGGAACTCAGAAATGCATAAAATATACATATAGTATTGTATAATATCAACCCAAATTTTACAATAAGGTACTGTAAACACCCCATAAAAGAAAAAGAAAAAATTCAGACTTTTTCTCTGGTATGAAGGGAAAGTCAAAAAATTTTATGCAGATTTTCCAGGCAGAGCCTCTAATCCCTGGAAATGCAGAAGGGATGATTGTAATGGGGGAAGACCACACACAAAAAGAAGCTGGATGGGGGAGGGGCACCAGGGGGGATCTTTTTCCATGGAGATGAAACCAAGCAGAGTAACAGATACGAAGCGGAGTGAAGGGAAGTCCCATTCCTGCTCTCTATAAAGGAAGGCTTTGGAAGGAGTTTCAGAAAGTGCACAACTCTGATGGGCTGGCCAAGTTGTTTGAATGCAAAACCAAGCTTGCCAAAAAGACCATTTTATGGAGAACTCACACAGGGCAAGTTTTCACATGGTGGTCAGAAGAAGCGATACAAGGAAACTCTCAAGGTCTCTCTCAAGAACTTTGGAACTGATTGTGTGACACGGGAGACACTGGCACAGGACCGCTCAGCATGGCGTGCCCACATCAGAGAAGGTGCTGTTCTCTATGAGCAAGGCAGAATTGAAACAGCTCAAAGGAAACGCAGGATGCGCAAATGTAGAGTATCCACCCCAAATGTTCACATGGACTATTTGTACCCGACCTATGGTAGAGCATTCTGAGTTCATATTGGTCTGATCAGCCACAATTGGACACATCGAAACTTGACTCTAGCATAGTGATGTCATTTTGGTCCTCTTTGAGAACAAAGGACAACAAGCAACCAACTAAACCAAACAACCTATTAGGCCTCTAGAAGGGAGGGGAAAGGAGACTAAGGGAGTTGGGAAAGTGTTGAGTATCCAAAATTTGAGTCAGTAGCATGGTGATGAGATCAGAAGTGTTCACCTTGTTTTGAGAGGGGCATCTTGTTCCCTGGTTGAAGCCAAGCAGAACTGAAGATGCAAAGTAGAGAAAGTATAAGAAAATTATTACTAACAACCTGAGCTATGGGCTGCCTCAGGTGGTAATCAATTCCTTCTCATCAGAGGCTTCCAAACAAAGGCCAAATGGCTACTTACTGGGTGTAGACCTATTCTTACTAGGTGAGTGTTGGACTGCTTGGCATCTGAGGTCCACTCCAATACTGAGATTCTGCTTTTTTATATTTGTTTATCTTTGTGCAAGTCATTTAACCTTTCTGAGTTTCATTCTCCTCTTCTGTAAAATGAATAGCTTGAAGTAGATACTAAAGTCCTTTTCATCTCTAAATCCCATCATTCTATGATCCCTTGAACTCAGAGCTGCCCCATCATCCTACCCTTCTAACCATTCCTTTGTCTCCTGTGATGGCTCCTTATCCTTTTCCCAAGCCCTAAAGGTGGGTTTTCCTCAACAGTCTATTTTCAATCCTCTCTCCTTTCTACACTCCTCCATTTTTTGCTGGTCCTACTAAATCCCAAAGCTTTTTCTATCATCTTTATGCAGAAAACTATCAAATATTTATCTCTAGGCCTGACTTCCCTACTGTATGTCCAACTCACATCTCCAACTGCCTATGTGACACATTCACTTGGATGTTTCACTATCACCTTAAATTCAACATTTATAAGATAAAACTAATTATTTTTATTTAAAATCTTCTCTTCCTTCTAACTTCATCATTTACGCAAGTGGCACCACCATTCAGTGTTAGGTACTGATAACTGCAAGTAGGCCAGATTGGCTAAGGAGCAGAGATTCAAGAAAGAGAGGTAGACTGGAGCTGGAAGGGATAAGGACTTTAAAAGCCAAACAGAGAAAAAAGACAAGAACCAAGGACAAAGCCAAGGTTGAAAATTCTGGGGCCCTCAACAGAAAGAAGGATGTTAGAAAGGGTGAATCTTGTCCTAATTTTCCGAAAAGGGAAGAGAATGGGACTTACAAAATTATAGAAAGGTAAATTTGACTTTAATGTCTGGCAAATCTATAATATATTGTTAAATAAATGGTTAATGAACATCTGGGAAAGAAAACACTGATCACAAAGAATTAATATAGCTTCGTGAAGATGCCATGCCAAACACTAAGAGGAACAAAAGCATTGTATTTGGGGTCAGAGGACCTGCGTTTGAATCCCGGCTCTATCACATAGTCCCTATCTAACCTTGGACAAATCACTTTATCTCTCTAGGCCTCAGGTTTTCTCATCTATAAAATTAAGGGATTGGATTAGATGGCCTCTAAGGTCTCTTCCAACTATAAAATTTTATTTTAACAGTTATTAGACTTGACTATTAGGAGAATTCTATAGTTTATCGAGCTTTTAGCCAAACATTTGATAAAATCTCTCAGGAAAATTTTATTTTAGTTTGGTTTTCCTTATTTCATCTATGCTAGAAGTGCAGAGGTCCCTTAGTACTGCTGCTGGATGTGGAAGCTTTGATCCACTCTGTTTGTTATCTGAGATAGTCGTCCCCTCCATAGGGAACTGGGTGATTCCTTCATTCCAAGGGGCTAATCATATTGGTGCTGGACTTAATTTGGACACCTAATCCACATAGCCCACCCTAGCTCAGGACTCTACAGCTCAAGAGATCCACCAGCCTCAGCCTCCCTGGGAGCAGGGATGTAGACATGAGCCAATATGCCTGGCTTCTCAGGCTATTTTTGTGAAAAACAAAGAAGTAAATGTGAACTAGGCTAACATATAATTAAGGTTATTTGGAACTGGTAAATCGTTGGATCAAATGAGTAGTCACTAATGATTCAGTGAAATCTTGGAAGAGGACCAGAGAAGGGATCTGTTATCAGATGTGCAGAATATACAAAGTTTAGTGGGTTCATTAACATGCTGGATGACAGGATCAAAAATAGATCCTGACAGGTTAAAACATTGGGTGGAATCTAAGCAGTTGAGATTTTATAATAATTATAAAATCTTGAGTACAAAAAAAATATCAATTTCACAAAGCCAAGATGGGCAAGATTGGACAGACAACAATTCATCTGAAAAAAGATTTAAGGGTTTTAGTGGACTGCAACTTTGATGTGAGTAAACTGACATGGCAGCCAAAAGAACTAAGGCAACCTTAAACCACATTAAGTGAGGTATTGTAGCCTGGTAATCTGTCCTCCGTAGGTCCCTTCTGGATGATTATCCTTGAGTTTGAGGGTCATCTCCCAGGAAGGACAATGATAAACTGGAGAGAAGTAAAGAAAAGACAGTCAAGGTGGTGAATGTCCTCAAGTTGACTCTACATAAGAATGAGTTGAATGAAATGGGGACATTTAGGCTGGAGAAGAAAAAGTTTAGTCATGACGCAACAGCTGTCTTCAAGTATTTGAAGGACTGTCATTTAGAAGATGGATTAGGTTTGTTCTATTTGGCCCAGTGATCAAAACTAGGACCAATGCAGAAGAGTTGCCAAGTGAAACATTTAGGCCAACTAAAAGGACAAATTTCCTAAAAATAGGATCTGAACTATGCTGCCATCTGGTGTTGTCGTAGGTTCCCCTCCCCCGAATTCATCAAGCACATGCCAGATGACCACTTTGAGGGTGTGTTGTAGAGAGGGCTTTTATTCAAGTATGAGTTGGCCTAGAGAAGAGGTAACAAATAGGCAACACTCCTGAATATAGCCTGAACTGGACTAAAATGTAATTGAGAAATATTTAACCAGATATGTAAAAATAAAATAGAACGTAGATAATGTTAATATGTGCTTTTCTAAGTCAATATGCAGACCACAAGGATCCTCATGTACAGGTCAGTGGTTCTCATTTCAATTTAAGTTTGATACCATGGGTTCACAGGAACTCCTGAAGTCCTTTCCAATTATTAAATTCTGGGGTTCTCTGATTCTGAATAACATCCTAACATACAGGTAGCTAAGAACTCAGGTCAGAGGGGCTGGGTTCAAATGCAGCCTTTGCTACCTGCTTACTGTGAACTTGGCAAGTCACCGCGTTTCTCTGATCATCAGTTTTCTCATCTGTAAAATAAGGAAGGGGATTGATCCTACGTCTTCTATATCCAATCTTTCCTCCCAAATCTATCCACAATACTACTTCCAAAATCATTTTCTTTATGCATAGAGCTAGTCTTCTGGTCAAAAATCTTCATTGGTTTCCTGTTGCCCCACTAAATTTCAAACTTTTGCCTGGCATTTAAAGCCTTTCACATTCTTAACCTTTTATTGTTGTTCAGTTGTTTTAGCTGTGTCCAACTCTTTATAACCCTATTTAGGGTTTTCTTGGCAGAGATATTGGAAGGGTTTGCCATTTCCTTCCTCAGCTCATTTTACAGATGAGAAAACTGAGGCAAACAGGGTTAAGTGATTTGCTCAGGATCACACAGCTAGGGTCTGAGTCTAGTTGTGAACTCATGAAGATGAGCCTTTCTGTATCTTTCTCTATCCTCTGTGCTACTATGCTACCTTTATAGCAAAATCTCATAATAAGCCCTGATACATGCTTTGTTCTTGTCGTTGAGTTATGTCTGACCCTTCGTGATCCCATTTGAGGTCTTTTAGACAAAGATACTGAAGCAGTTTGCCATTTCCTTTTCCAGCTGATTTTATAGATTAGGAAACTAAGGTAAATAGGACTAAATGACTTACCCACAGTCACACACCTAGTAAGTGCCTGAGGCTGGATTTGAACTCATGAAGATGAGTCTTCCTGATTCCAAGCCCAGTCCTCTATCTACTGCACCACCTAGCTGCCCTTTTGTCCATAGTAGATGATATTAAAGCTGACTCTCACAGCTAGTTATGTACTGAATGGGTGTTGCCTCAGACAAATTGAGACCTGGGAAAGACCATAGCTCTCCCACTGCATTTGGGGACATCTCCAGTTGTACTGACCTATATCTTTGCCACTGGACCCAGATGGCTCCAGAGGAGAGAGTGAGGCTGGTGACTTTGCATAGCCCTGCCTCACTTAAATCCAATTCATTTGCAGGTCAAGACATCACCTGCCTGATGTCATCGGTCCTCTTCCAGAAGGAAAGATAAACAACAATCTGTGAGTAGCAGTAGCTGCCCCACTGGGGACCCAACTGACCAGTTCCAATTGGGTAATGCTCCTTCCTTCCTTCCTTCCTTATTTCCTTCCTTCCTTCCTTATTTCCTTCCTTCCTTCCTTATTTCCTTCCTTCCTTCCATCCTCTCCCTTTTCTCCTTCTGTCCACATAGTGATCATGCTGTGTACCTGTGGGTACTCTACCCAAGGGAATAGAAATTTTGATCACTGGAGTGATCTTGGGGTTTGTGGGCTAGATTTCTTTTCTTCCTTTTCTGTATTTATTCTATCATTTTCAAAGACCATGCATTAAATCCAAATTACTCTGGCTCTCACTGACTGGCCAGCAATAGGTCGTAGCCCAAGCCTCACTTGGTCATTGTTTGGGTTTTCATGACTCAGAGTGAATGTAAATAGATATTGTTTCTGTTTTGGCCAGAAATCCTGAGGATCTCCCCTTCCCAGACTAATTTTTTTTTATAGGTAAAAGAGGCCATTCTCCGCCTCATTTCTTACCTAGCCTAAATCACTGAATGGGCATTACCTCAGACAAAATGAGACCTGGGAAAGACTTTAGCTTAAAAAGCCCAAAGTCTCCCACTGCATCTGGGGCCATCACCAGCCTTGACCTATATCTTGCCACTGGACTCCAATGACTCTGGAGGAGAAAATGAGGGTGGTGACTTTGCACAGCCCTGTCTTATTTAAATGCAATTCGCTTGTAAGTGAAGCCTTCCCTTCCTGATGACTTTGGTCCTCTTCAGGAATGAAGGAAAAACAGCAATAACAAACAATGGTGCATCTAGATAAGGAAGGGAAGGAGTTTATTTAGTCATGGATCCTCATGACAAAAGGACACTACTTCTATACTGATGATTTCATCAAGTTCATTTTCTAGTTTCTTACACTTCAAATCCTTTCTATTGAGTTACCCATTGGAACCCTTCAAAAAGGGACTGGATGATCCTCTGTGTGTGTGTTTGGGGGGAGGGGTATCAGAGGAGATTAGTGTTCTGATACAGATTTAACAGGCTTTCTTTTGACATAGTTTTCAAAATGAAGAGGATCCCCATTCCCATTTGAGCTAAGCAAACCTGTAACCTGAGTTTGTCTTGGCTATCAGGTTCATTTCTTGATTTGGCCTGGCTACTTTCCTTTCAGAAAGTACACTGCTTTGGAACCCAGCCCTACTGGGTTGTACTTAGCCTTATCTAAAGCACTAAGTCTTGGATCTCAGCTCCCATGCCCTATCTACTCATGAGAGCTTTGCTGTAGACAAGGCAGGAGCTCAATTTATTTCTCTGAAATTAGGTCCTACTATGTTTAAAATGGCAACAATAGTTCCTATTCTAAAATCTCTTTTTTTTTCTTTGCTGGATCTATGATTTCATTTGTATAGGAAGTTCCCAGCATGAAAACTCCTTCCACTGGTGCATATCTGTAATTCAAAACTGCAGTAACAGTTTTGTCTGTGGGGATAATCCAGTTCCAATATAGTTTATTTATTAATTCTCAAGGATATTTTGGGATTCATAGCTGTAGTGTTGAGATTGGTATTTGTACTTTGCATTTAGGTGGTACAGTGGATAGAGTACTAGACCTCAAGTCAGAAAGATCCGTGTTCAAATCAAGTCTCGGATATTGACTAGTTGTGTGATTCTGGGCAAGTCACTTAACTGTTGTCTGCCTTGGTCTTGCTTGGGCTACTGAGAGGTTAAATTATTTACCGCATCTGGTGGGCAATAGTCACAACATTGGTAATAATTTTGAATGTGCCTGTGTAGTTCTGTATCGCAAAATATAAGAGGCTCTCCATATAGAAGGTAGAAGAAGTCAACATTTATTCAGACACCAAAAAACCAAATCCCCAAACCAGTAAGTCCAATCCATCATAGCAGCAAAGAAGTTAGTACACAATATCACGACAGAGAATGACTCCGTCCCAACGCCATCTGTCTCCCTGCTGGGGCCTTCCCCCAAACACTCACAAATCCTAGCTCACTCCTTGCCCCTGTCCTTCTCTTCCCATGGTTCTAACTTGCTCTGAGCATTTCCTGCTCCACCGTTTCTGTTCCACCCGTTCAGCAAGCTCCTCCTACCACATGTGTGTGACTTAGGTTTCCTGTGCCATAAGCAGGTCACATGGGCCTATTAATGGGTGGGAAAGATCTTCAAATTTGCATTACTTATACAGGTGTCAAGGCTAGATTTGAGCCCCGGTCTTCTTGACTACAAGACCAGGTCTTCTATTATTACTACATACTGACTCTCTAATGCTATGCTTGCATAAAGCACTGAATATAAACTTATCTCAGCATAAATGTTATTAATGCTAATGCAAATCAGCATTGTCAGGACAGCAAAGCTTAAAGGTGAACAGAGTTAACAATTTTAGCTTTTCTTTTAAGAAGAGTGTGTCGTAAGAGGAAAGAGTCCCAATATACTTATTCAGAGGGCTCAGGTTAATAAAACTGGGTTGAAGGACCAATTTCTGGAATATGTAAAATTAAGTTGTTTGTGGAATAAGGCTTCCTTTAAACATTTTTTATAAAAGTAAATCTACTAGTTTACCATGATTTTGGTAGAAAGAGTTCTGGACCTGTCCAACTTAATCTCCTTGAGGGAAGGGATGGCCTCCCTTTTGGATGTATTATATCTTTGGCACAGTTTCTGGCACATAAGAGATACTTAGGAATCAGAGAACCATAAGACAAATACTTTCGGATGATTGATTAATTGACTTGGAGTCAGAAGAGATCTAAGTTCAATTCTATTTCTAGTACTTATCTATGTGTGACCCTAGTCAAATCATTTAACTTCTCTGACCATCAGTTTCTTCTGCAAAATTGAGAATAATACCTGGGGTGAGAGGTAATGTGATATAATGAATAAAGCTTTCAGAGCCAGGAAGATCTGGGTTCAAGTCCTGCCTGACACATTCTAGCTATATGACCCTAGATAAGTCACTCTTCTATTAATATTCTTTTGCGTTTCATGATCTACAGATCATTACATAGGTGAATAAAATGATTTTTTGTAGTTGAATAGCAGTATTGAGATGGAAGCTCATCTTCTGCAGGCTCACTAACTATAGCTTTGGGACAATTCTAACAGCAGAAAGGGTGATAGCAATTGTCTGTCTCTCGTGTTCCCTCAGGGTTTTAATTTCTTCTCCTAGGTCTCTATATTCTGAAATATTTATAGTCTACTTAATTTGGAGATCATAAGTATTTGGCATGGCCATATAAGTTTAAAACAATGTTCTTAAGTTTTTGTGGATCTGTGTTATGTTTTACAGCAGATTGGGGCAACAGTTTTGTCTGTGGTGATGATCCAGTTCCAGTACAATTTATCTACTGAATTTTCAAGGATATTTTGGGATTCGTGGCTGAAGTGTTGAGATTTGTATTTGTGGTATGCTTCTAGGTGGTGCAGTGGATAGAACATTGGACTTGGAGTCAGAAAGATGTGAGTTCTAATCCAGGCTCAAGTATTTATTAGCTGTGTAATCCTAGGCAAGTCACTTAACTGCTCTCTGCTGCCTTGGTTTCCTCCTCCATAAGATGGAGATGATAATAATAGCACCTACCTCACCGGGTTATTGAAAGGATAAAATGAGATAAATTTATAATTTATATAAAATTTATATATAATTTATGTAAAATTTACAAATGCTAGCTTTCTGATAGTTTACAAAGTGTGCTGAGTTTCTGCTGTATTACTCTGGCCACCTAATCATGTCTATCTAGATAGCATCTTGTAGATGCTAAAATTTTACAACTTGCCGTGATATGTTTTACATAGTTCCTGGAATGATTAGTGAGTCCAGATTCCCTAAGGATAAACTTTCTGTAATTTCTAGCAGCAATGGCCTAATAGTGAATATTTTAATAAACAAGGAATGACAGACACTTGTTCAGCACTTTGGCTGAGTCCCACATTTAAATGTCGTTTTTAATGGCTTTACACACACAAATTCATTTTTTTTTTATTTTCCCACAGGAAACGGAGGCCCAGACAAATGAATGACTTTCTCATAGTCACTCAGTGAGGATGATGGAGAGAATTCAAACCCCTTTAGCTACCACTCGGTAAGTAACAAGAATAAGACACCTAAACACCCAAGTAGATAGCCAGGGCAGGAGATGAGGAAGGAGCTAGAAGGAGGTGAGGCTAGAGAATGTTATGGATGGCATAGACCAATCCATAGACAATATGGGGGTGTTTCACAGGACTCAGGCCTTCGTAGTCGAGGCCACCATATTTGCTATTCTTGGATCTTAACCATTCCATAGTCTCTGTCTGGAGATAAATCACTTTCAGTTACATTCAGCAAATCCAATAGTACATACTAACTGTCTGCCTTTACCATTGTTTTGTAAAGAAAGGTCTTTTTGTTCCAAAAGTATTTCTGTACATTTTAACTTGTTAATCATGCACTCTGAGAGTATTTGATGAAGTGTTAATTTTTCTTTAACTGCCTTAGTATGAAAAGTCTTATATTTTGTTAAAGTCATACAAGTTTTTGATTGGGCAACTTTTAGTTCCATCACCAGCCATTTTACTATGTCTAAAGTATCTGGCAAGACTGGCATTTGCATAATTAATTACTTGAAGTGCATTTTTTTTCCCCTGCTAAGATTTGATTTCCAGGTGTAACTTGATTATCATCCATATAGATCAAATGATTAAAGCAATGTTTTAATACACCACCCTCTTTGACTTTGAGTTATGCTCAATTTATGCAGGAATGGTGAAAATGGGTTAAAACTAGACAGAACCGTAGTAGGTTTAAGCTGTCTTTATAGAAGATTTCATATTTAAAATCAATTGAATAGTTTTCCATGTGAATATCAAATACTGCAGCATTCTTAATATACTTTCATCCATTTTACATATTTGTAGGATGTGACTAAGCCATGAGTACTGAAGTGAGTCAAAGGTTTTTTGATCGTTAATAAAGGTGGTAGAAATGTTAAGTGATTTACTGAATAAATCATGGAAATACCATAATGGATGATTTTCCTTTTATATCCTAATGACTTTAGGGTATATTGTTTTGCTCCTCAGCTTTCTTGTAGGTTTTTTGAGTAATCTAAGTTGATAATGCTTTGTATAAAGTATAAAAATACTGCCTTAACTCAATGATCATCTTCCTGCCTGTCACGCCTTTAGTTCTTAACCATTTTACCATTGGAAACACTTATAGTAGAGGTCCTTGAATTATGTACCCTGGGACATGATGGAAAAAATTATAGATCTTTTTCAGACTTCCTACTTCTCTTTTTTTTTTTCAAGAAAGCTACAGTTCACCTCTTTTATGTAACCATTCTGTAATTCATCATATCAATGAGATAAGCTTTTGGTTTCCCTTCTGATCACATTTGCATTTTCATTGTGTTGGACTTGATTTTTTTAAAAAAAACTAGAAATTTTCTCATCTTTGGAAAATTCTCTATCTCCTGAAATTACTTATTGATTTTGAATTGTTTATTTTGTCTTTGCCTTTCTTTGACACTTCATTTTTGGTTTTTACTTTTAATTGGTGATTAAGGACATTGAGGACATTAAGGACATTATGATTAAGGACATTAATGGAGAAATTTTGAATGCCGTGGATAAGTTTACTTAACTTGGCTGTATACTTTTCAAGGACATACACATAGATGACAAGGTTGATACAGCGTAAAGGAAAGTGTGGGAGAGAAGAGGTAATAGACTGACTACCAAGCTGAAGGTCTACAGAGCCAATGTGCTAACTTTCTTGTTGCATGCCTGTGAAACCTGAACACTATACCAGCACCATGCCAGGAAACTGAATTGCTTCCATTTGAATTATCTTAGGAAGATTCTGAAACTCACCTGGCAAGATAAGGTACTAGATAATGAGGTCCTCTCAGATTTAACTACCAACCATTAAAACTCTACTGCAGAGAGCACAACTCTGATGGGCTGGCCACCTTGTTCAAAAGCCAAATGTTGGTTTACCTAAAAGACTATTTTATGGAAAAGACAAGTCAGTGGAAGTCAGAAGAAGTGACATAAGGACACTTTCAAGGTCTCTCTGAAGAACTTTGGAATTGATTGTGAGACATAGGAGACATTGGCACAGGACTGCCCAGTATGGTATGCCCAAATCAAAGAAGGTATTGTGCTCTATAAGCAAAACAAAATTTCAGTAGCTCAAAGGAAACATGAGATGTGAAAATTTAGAGACATCTCCACTCCAAATACTTGTATGGACCATTTGTGTTTGACTTGTGGTAGAGGCTTCTGAGGTTATATTGTTCTGATCAGCCACAGTTGGACACATTATACCTTGGCCCCGATGTAGTAATGTTATTTTGGTCTTCTTCAAGCACAAAGGATAACAGCCAAGGACATCAGGCACATCTGATATATATTTCACAGGGCTTTTTTTGCCTTTGGGATATATACTGTTTAAATTTTTACTGGATGTAATAGCTAAGTATTTATAATAATTATTCAATGACTTTCTTTAGATCTTCAATAATTTTCTTAAGCTGCTTTTACCATGGTGATATTTAATGTATGCCCTCAGGATTCCTAGATAGCTCCTTACTGAGCTGGTCCTTACCATGGCGATGATCACAGCAGATGGGTACAGGTCCTAAAATGTTTTTATGCTCTATATGTATTCATTCATGATGGTTATAGCTAATATCAGCTTTTAAAAACAAATACTCTTTTGGTATAGTTGATTTATTAATTGGGTTCATACTATCCAACTCAGAAAGCATTTTTCAAAATTCTTTTCTAAGTATGCCTGTCTCCTCTTCAAAATCATGTAAAACATTGCCATTATTTTTGTGATCTATGTGATTATTATGCAGTAATTCTGGAGTTTTCGTTAAATGATTATTTGCTTTGTCATGTTATTCAGCTTTTCCCTCTTAAGATTTAACTAATTCCTCAGTTTCTGCTCTTATTTGATGTTAGTTTAAGAACAAAGCTATTTTTTATAATAATCCTGCACTGATCCACAATATATTGCTGTGTAACTTGGAGCTGAGGCTATAGGGTCATTTAGCAGCATGGAGTCTTTGCCTCTAACTGGTAAGATGTTTTTAATTTTGTTATTATATACTACTGACACATAATAAAAGCATTTGCAGCTTCACTCTAGTTCATATGCAGTCTTGGTTTGCCTGCTTTAGTTATAGTGCCATCATCACCAAAGCATTTCTAGCATCAGAATGCAGGTATTTCTGATTTATTCTGATACCTAAAACACTATTTTATGGAGAACTCACACAAGGCAAGTGCTCACATGAAGGTCAAAAGAAGTGATACAAGGACATTTTCAAGGTGTCCCTGAAGAACTTTGGAACTAATTATGAGAAATAGGAAACACTGTCATAAGGACTGCCCAGAATAGCATGCCCAAAGCTGTGCTCCCTTGTATGAAAACACAAAGGAACATCATTTGTTTCACAGTCCTCTGTCATCAGTCATCAGAATGGTTTCAAGAAAGGCCAATCTACAACTTTATACCACCTTATCTAATTCATCAGTTCATAGGAGCAATTACTTTAATTAGTAGTACTGCCTGACTCCTAATTTTAGGGTTCCTTCCAGGGCTTTATGGCTACCATAATAATTTCAGGCACACAAAGTGTTTGCTCTACATTAACCTGGCTGGCATTCCCCTACTTTGTTATTGCTCCCTACCCATGGCATGGGCAACGGGTTGGACTTTGAGGGGTTATGATTATGACTTTTGCTATAGTTGTTATATGCTCCCCCAAAATACTTTCTTTGTCACCTGTAGGGTAGATTAGCGATTTGTAATTACACTAAACATATTATTTACTATATTCAAGGAACTCCGCTACACACTGAAAGTATAAAGATGAAACAAGATACAGTCCCTGCCTTCAAGAAGCATATAACTTGCAAGTATGGAACTAAGACAAAACCTCATGTACAATGCAATTTACTATTTCTTTTCCTGACAGTCAAGATTGTATTTCTAGTTCCCTGTTTGCAAACCCATAGAAGACAATCTCAGTTATGAACTTATCTAAAGATTTTGTGAGACTTTTCATATTTTAAACCCTGAGAGGTTCAGAGGACTAATGGTGAAATAGAATTTTGAGGGTTCTTCCCTGCCCCTTAACACACACACATCAGATATGTAAATGTTAGTCTCAGCCAAATCCTTGAGGGAGGGGGGAGTCTGGAAATCCCTACCAATAGGTAATCCTTGGCAAAGGAGAACTACAAGCTGAAACTGGGAAAGTTATTCACACTGATGCCAGGAATAGAGCCAAAATTAAATCCTGGCAATAGGAAGGTAAGGTAAACCTCAGGCCAGAAGAGAAAATGAATCCTCTGATGTCAGAAGGAACAGATAAAGAAGAATAAAGCATAAGCCTATAGCCTCTCTGGTATAGTAGAAGGGAAGGACTCTGTAAAAGGGATCCAGAGCCTCTTTCTGCTATTAAGCATAATTACCTGATAGTTCCACAAAACAAATGGAAATAAGTGACAAAGTAGCATTAAACACAAAGATGCTGAAAATCCCACATCCATTTATGAGGGAGGAGAAGATGGGGGACTCCAAAATTGCCTAGTACAGAACAAAAGGCTTATTAGAGTTTGAAATACGGCAATGGCTTTAAAGAGAGCTCGAAACCACTCAACTTTATCTGGGTAAAAGCTCATTGAATCTGAGGCAATTCAAATCAGATATTTATTAAGATCCAAAGACAATATGCTGGGCGTTTTTGGAGAGAATGATAAGACACAGACAAAATCCTCAAGAAACTTAGAATCCAGGAGAATTAAGACATACCCAAATAGCTGTGATAACAAGACAAACTGGGATAAGCTCAAAGGAAAGGCTGGAACAAAGCGTTATGAGAAATTTGAGAAGAGAGAGATTACTTTCTTCTGGAGGGAAAGGAGATCAAAGAATGATTCACGGACGAGGCCTATTTTGAAGATTTGAAAGAGATGGGGAAAGGGAGGTCCATTCTAGGGAGGGTCAGTAGAATGAGCAAAAGCACAAAAATGAGAGAAAGCAAGAAGAGCGTGAAAGAAAGTGAGTAGTTGATTTTGGATGGAATGTAGAATATATAAAAGGAAGTAGGATGATATAAGAGGCAGCCAGATGTCTCAGTGGATAGAGCATTGGACTTGGAGTCAGGAAGACCTGAATTTAAATCTGGTCTCAGACACTTACTAGCTATGTGGCCCAGGGCAGGTCACTTAACCTCTGTTTGCCTTAATTCACTGGAGAAGGAAATTGTAAATCACTCCAGTATCTTTGCTAAGAAAATCATATGGACAGTACTGGCATGCTATGGTCCATGGGGTCATGAAGAGTCATATTAGAGATTGATTAACCAAACAACAACAACAATATGATACAAGACTGGCAAGGTAGGTTGGAATCCAATTCTAAAAGGCCCTGAATGCTGGTAGTTAAGAGTCTATACTTCATTTAATAGGTAATTGGGAACTGCTTAAGGTTAAGGAGAAATGTTATATGATCAGATAGGTGCGTTAAGAACATTGTAAGAATGGATTGGAGAGAAGACAGAATGGAAGGAGGAAAACAATTGAAACCATTATAGCCTGTGTCAAAAAGTGAAGAAGAACTAAATAAAGGTGTTTGGATGAGAATAAAAAGGATGTACTGGATGAAAAGACGTTGTGACAATACAATTGACAAGACTTGATACCTGATATTGCCTGATGTGGGGGACAATGATAAAGAGAAAAGTTCAAGGTGACTTCAAGGTTTTGAGATCAGGTTCCTGGAAGAACGGTCATACCAGTAACAGATATTGAATGACTACTGGTAGGGACTACTTTGAAAAAGAATACAAGTTCAATTTCAGGTACCTTGAATTTCAGGTATCAGTGAAATATCCAGGTCAGATAGATAATTAGATGGATAGATCTATAGATTTAGATCTGTAGAGATCTATATCTCTATATATAGATCTCTACAGATCTATATATCTCTGTGTCTATATAGATCTAGATAGATCTGTATCTAGATCCATAGATCTACATACATAGATGTGTGTATATCAGTTGGAAATATAGGACTGTAATTCTGGGGAGAGGCTGAAAGTGGAGATAATGATTTGAATTCATTTGCACAGAAGTAATAATTGAAGTCATTGTCCGTCAGTTCATGGGAAAAGTACTGGAAATCAGAAGACATATGTTCCAAGCCAAGACATTCTCCTTCTCTGGAACTGTTTCCTCATCTGCAAAATGAGGAGGTTGGATAAAATGATCTCTGAGATTCCTTCGGTTCCAAATCTATGATCTATGAATGAAATCCACAAGAGAGAAGAAATGTCAAAGACAGCACTGTGGAGGACACGATGCAAGAGATGATTAAACACCAGAAAAAGAGAAAGAAAAAGTACAAAGAGGTGGGGTGCAATTGACAAACTTCTTGGTGTCTTGGAAGCAAAAGGGGGAGAGGGGAGAGAGATCATCAGGAGATAGTTGTTCTATTCAGATAGCATAGAAAGGTGCTAGCACACACATGCTAAGAAATGTTTCTACTTGAAGCATAATAGTGAGCATTACCTGATCATCAGTTAATCAATAACTCTTCACTAACTATCTACTATGTCCCAGGCACTGTATTAGATGCACGCACATACATACATACATCTTTATGAGTACAAACTGCATAAATATAAGGTGAATTAGTCCAACTAAGTACAAAGTAGTTAAATACAATGACGTTTGGAAGGGACTTATTTAAAAAGTTTACCACCACTTTGAATAGAAGTAGAATCATGGAAGGTACCTTCTATGGATCTTCTAGTCCAGGAGCTGGCAAATTACTCTCCTTGAGTTAAATGTGGTGCACTGCCTATTTGCATGAACTGAAAGCTTATTTTTGTTGTCATTGGATTGTTTTCAGTCATGTCCAACTCTTTGTGACCCCCTTTGGGGTTTTCTTGGTAAAGGTACTAGAGTGGTTTGCCATTTCCTTCTCCAGCTCATTTTATAGGCAAACAGGGTTAAGTGACTTGCCCAAGGTCACACACTAGTAAATGTTTGAAGTCAGATTTGAACTCACAGAGATGAGTCTTCCCGACTCCAGACCTGATACTCGATCTACTGTGCTGCCTACCTTCCAAAATTAAGAATAATTTTTACATTTTGTAAAATCTTTTCTTAGTTCACAGATTATACAAAAACAAGAGTGCCATGGATTTGACCATAGCTTGCTGTCCTTTGATCTATTCCAGGGTTTCCTAAGCTGATTTGGTCAAAGAATATTTTGGGCCTTGAATAATGACAGAATTGATGAATACTGGTTCCTGGGGGGTATAGGCCTCCTCTAAGATTAAAAAAAAAGGGTTAGAGAAATTTTGGATCAAAATAGAGGAAATCAAGCCTACGTTCAAGCCAAATTTTTTTTTTGCAAGTACTAAGTTATTTCTGATGCATTTTTAATTTCCTAATTAATATATATGATAGAAAAATATCATTGAAGCAATTTTTCCACAAACACTAGAGTTGTCTAGAACATAGTTTGAAAATATTGATCTAGTTTGATCCCCTCATGTTATGAAAATGAAGAAAACTGAGTTCAGAGAAGTTTAAGTGAATTTCCCCAGGTCACATAACTAGCTACTGCCAGAACTGGGACGTCCAGAACACATTTTACTACACAAGACTGTCACCTTTTTGAACACAAGAAATCCAAGGCATAATAATCTAAGGCAAATCCCTGGCATAATACCTACAGAGCTGGCCATCCTATAACTCAAAGTATCTGCTTCTCCCCTCTTCGCCCCTAATTTGTCTGGGTTATCACTAAAAAGCAAGCAAAAAACTTTTGCCATTTTCTATAAAACATCTTTTGCCTTCTCAAGGCAATCACATTTCTGTTCAAAACGGCACTCTTGGAACATTCAGAACTAAACAAGAAGCAAAGGTTTATATTATGAGTCACATTCGGTCACCAGTGCCTTTGTATACTTGCTAAAAATTCCTGAAGTTCCACATTGCCCAGGCTGGGAGTGATTAATATACAGTAGAAAACAAGATGTTGTTGTTCCGTTGTTTCAGTCATGTCTGACTCTGTGTGACTTCATTTGGGGTTTTCTTGGCAAAGATGATGTAGTAGTTTGCCATTTCCTTGTCCAGCTCATTTTACAGATGGGAAACCAAGGCACACAGGGTTAAGAGACTTTTCCAGGGTCACATATCTAGTAAGTGTCTGAGGCTGGATTTGAGTTGACGAAGATGAGTCTTCCTGATTCCAAGCTCAGTATTCTATGCACTGGGCCACCTAGCTGCCCTGGAAAACAAGATGAGATAAAGATAATTTACATGAATGAAGTATGAATTATTCTAACTCAGCTCTACTATTCAAGGTGTGACTTTGGACAATTGACATCATTTATCTAAAGTTCAATTTCCTTCCATCTAACTGAAGAGAGCGATAATACTTGCCACTCAAGAAAATTTGTCAAGGACAATGCTACTAACTTCCTTTAAGAGCTTTGGATAGTAGAAAGCTTGGATTAAAAAAAATGTGGAGTATCATTTGTAATCTGGACATTCATGATATGACAACTAGAAGCTCATACAGTGGGAAAAGTGGATTGTAAATCTTTGGGTTTGTGTTTTTTGGTTGCAGATGTTCTTAAATTGCTAAAGAGGTTTGAAAATACTGGCTTTTGAAGTGAAAGGTTTTAATATTTTGACATTCTCTTTCTTTGTTTTCATTTGTGTGTGTGTGTGTGTGTGTGTATGTGTGTGTATGTTCCCTTCCTATCTTCATTTGCTACAGGCATTATTCAGACACAGACATAGAATGGCATTGATGGTCCCTTTTTCCTTTTTTCTTCTCCCTTCCTATTTTCCCATAGTCAGTATCCTCTCTCTCTCTCTCTCTCTCTCTCTCTCTCTCTCTCTCTCTCTCTCTCTCTCTCTCTCCCTCTCTCTCTCTCTCTCTCTCTCTCTCTCTCTCTCTCTCTCTCTCTCTCTCTATCTCTGTCTCTCTCTCTCCTCTCTCTCTCTCTCTCTGTCTCTGTCTCTCTCTCTGTCTCTCTCTCTGTCTCTCTCTCCTCTCTCTCTGTCTCTCTCCTCTCTCTTTCTCTCTCTCTCTTTCTCCCCATCCTCCTACCTTATCTTCCCCCCACCAACCTTGGCAATTAGAATAGACAACTCAAATTGGTTCATGATTTTTAGATTGGTTGGTTCTGAACTCAAGACAATGAAGCAAAATTGGGCAACATTGAGCATATTCAGACATAAAGTTTTTAAACTCATTCTATTGAACTTATTTAAATATAAGATAACCTGTTCTTCAATAAACCCTGCATCCTTATTTATAACAAGTCATTACCCATTTACTGTTATATCTGCCTCTGATACTTTTAAGCTACCAGTGCTATCATAGACAAGTCATTTAACTTCCCCAGACCCAGTTTCCTCATCTGTGAAATGAGAGGGTTAGACCACATGGTCTATGAGTTCCCTTCCAGTTCTAGCTCTATGACCCTATGATCCACTGATGTCATTTTCATTAGCCTCTCTTTACTTTCAGGGAAAAGGTTAATTCTAACTTTTCCTTGAAATGTTTTATTAGTATTTCCCTCTCTACACCACCAAAAGTTTGTGCATTTTATTTGGCTGACCTGCTAACCTTAAAGTGTTTCTTTAATCATTCTAGATAAGAAAACACTAGTAGATTCATTTTTTTAGTGCTGTAAGGTTTATGAAGCACTTTACATGCACTATTCCATTTGATTCTCATAATAGCCCTATGAGGTAGGCGCTATTATTATCCTCATTTTGGTTGGGTGGTTGGTTGGTTGGTTGGTTGTTGTCTTTCATTCTCAGAGGACCAAAATGACATCAACATGTTGGGGTCAGGGTACAGTGTGTCCGACTATGACTCATCTGACCAATATGAGCTCAGAAGCCTCTACCACAGGTTGGACACAAATAGTCTATATGAACATTTGGAGTGGACTTGTCTCTAAGTTGTGCATTTCATGCTTCTTTTGAGCTACTGCAATTCTGCTTTGCACATAGAGCACAGTATCTTCTTTGATTCCTGCATGCCATGCTATGGTGATCCTGTGCCAGTGTCTCCCATTTCTCACAGTTCTTCAGAGAGACTTTGAAAGTGTCCTTGTATCACTTCTTTTGGCCTATATGTGAAGGCTTGCCTTGCATGAGTTCTCCATAAAATCGTCTTTTAGGCAAATGTATCTTTGGCTTTTGAACAATGTGGCTAGCTCATCAGAGTTGTGCTCTCTGCAGTAGAGTTTGAATGTTTGGCAGTTCAGCTTGAGAAAGGACCTCAGTGTCCAGTACCTTATCTTGCCAGGTGATCTTCAGATTCATCTTAAGACAATTGAAATGGAAACAATTCAGTTTCCTGGCATGCCGCTGGTTGACTGTCCAGGTTTCACAGGCATACAACAATGAGGTCAGCACCACAGCTCTGTAGACATTAGGTTTGCTGGGCAGCTTAATACCTCTTCTCTCCCACACTTTCCATTTTAGTTTCCCAAACACTGAGCTAGCTCTGGCAAATCGGTGTGTCAACCTCATCATCTATCTCCCTGGAAAGTATACAGCCAAGCTAAGTGAACTTATGCACAGCCTTTAAAATTTCTCTAATTGCTGCAACCAATGGTTCCATACACGGGTGGTGTGGTGCTGACTGGTGGAGAACCTCTTTGTTTTGTTTTGTTTTGTTTTTGGTGTTAATTGTTAGGCCAAAATTAGCACAAGCAGCAGAGTTTGAGCCATACTTAGTTGCATCTCAGCTTCAGGCATCTGCAAACAAAAAGTCAAGGTCCAACTGTCCTTCCCCATTTTACAGATGAGGGAAAGCCAGGCTCAGAGAGGTAATATGACTTGCCCAGAGTCATACAGCTGGTAGATATCTGAGGCAAGATTTCACTTGATGTCTTCATGACTCTCTCCACTCTCTGTTACACTGGTTATATTTAGTATGGCCACACAGCTCTGATCCATGGGATTCATGCTGATCTAGAGTGGAGCTGACCAAGATTACCCTTTTGTTAAAGGTTGGGGCCCACCTGGTCACCCACATGTCAGTACATCTAACTGAATAAGAAAGCTTGTGTGCTCAGACCCCAATATTGACTAATTCTGCTCCATGTAAAGCCATATTATTATCAATCGAGGTATTTGTGATATGTTTGCATTTCTCAGAGAACTATATAAATGTCAGCCACTAGTATTATTATTTGCATTAATTATGAAATAATGTTTAGTTGAGGAAACCTATTTCTCCTCTTAAGTACTGCATTCATATTTGAAGAATGTTGTTTAAGTGTGTTTTGTTGGGAGAAAGTTATTGTGAGAGGTTTGGAGTTGAAACAAATGTTTTCTTTGCCTTTTGTCTGTGTTAGATTTGGAACTGAAAGAGAAAAGAGTTTGCTTTTGTAACTGCTTAGATTAGCCACAAATATATGTGGTTAGCTTCACTGAACTTCCTCATCCCAATGATGCAAACACAAATCACAAAGAACACTTTTCTAAGTTTCAGAGGTGACTCACAAAGTCTAGCAATCCATCTTGGAAGTCTTAGCGGGCCTATTTTTGGGCTGTTCTCAACACATGGCAGGGCTGAAGATTCCCAGGTGTTCTTGCCTAGAGCAAGCAAGAGCATGAGGATTGCCCTCAGAAGAGAAAACTCACTCATTAAACAAGCTTTCTGGTGGGAGATAAAGACAACTGGCAGTTTTGAGTTTCTCCTTCTGGTGACCCTTTTCCTTGTCATGGAGGGGGAAGAAAGCCCAAACATGCCTGAGCTTAATGAGCTGTGGTTCACTAGGGATAAAGTGAGGACAATGACATGCCCACTCAGAATCAACATTTCTTGGTAGATCAGTAATTGTATTTATTAAATATATTACATAAAATGTATTAAACTGGATTAAAATTTATTAGACAGTGTTTATTTCTTGGATGGAACATATAATAATGGAGTTATTTGTCTCCCTTTCTTTCCATGGTTTACGAGTTTGTAATGGCACATATAAAGAGAGCCAAACACAGGCTAACGCACAAATGGCTCAATTAAGTTGGTTGCTTTCATGAACTTCTATTGGCAACTCTACCCCTCAAAATCCTAAAAATGATTTTTATAAGATGAGCAATCATTAATTTTTGAACCTCAAAAGAACAGAAATGAAATTTTATCCTCTCTTCTCATAGACATGCTGAAATTCTTAAGTACACGAAAATGATCTCTGAACAAAGAGTAAATTGTTTGGCAACTCTGTTGATGTATTGAAATCTATCAAATATTTTATTGACCATAGAGCTACTTGGTTATCCAGTGCCATATATTTAGAAGGAATAGCAGGAACAAAGTCTGAATTTAAGACTAATAAGGAGAGGCAGGATGGATAGTAGATAGAAAGCTAGCTTTGGTGTCAGGAAAACCTGCCTTTGACACATATTGACTGTGACTATGGACAAATTATTTAAATTCTCAGGGCCTTAAGAAACTCTAAGTACATCTAAATTACAGATGAGCTACTGCTTTACATTGCTGGAAGGATTTTTATCAACATAGGAGTTCCCTATGTTGATGAATTCACAGGTCTAGACTACCTTTCTATACATATATAATGCATGGATCATAAGAAAGCTTCAACTAAAAGGTAAACATAGAATATGATTTTTACATCCAATAAAAAGCACCTATCAAAACATTCAAGACATACCAAAGAAAGAGCATAAACAGAGCTAAGCATCCTAGATATCAAAAAAGAGCAATTTTTTTAAATTCGCCTGACATTTTTGAAAGACTTGTATTTATTTTCAATCACTCAAACACAGGATTTCTCTGGAAATCTTCTAGAGTTCAATTTGAATATGGTTAACATGTACTAAAGAGTTGGCTGCTATTATTAGCATAGTATTCAGACATATAAAGAAAAAGCCATCCATGCTTTCCAGATAGAGGTTGAAAACTCCCCTTACTGAATTGCAGAACTATCAAGATGGAGCTTTCTTTCTTCCCTGTCAACACCACTGGATTACAAATCCAAGTTTAGATGTTCAAGAATTTCAATTTGAACAATTCACCAGATAGTCCATCGTTATATTTTGGACTTCATGAAATATTACAGTGAACCCAATGAGGAATTAGGCAGCATTGCAGTCTAGATAAAAGGCATAATCACCTCCTTGGTAATCAACTTGTAGTAAGAGTTTGAGAACTGACTAGCATCCTGGGATTTATATTTCAGAGGTACAAGCATTCTCTTTCACTCTGAGAGCAATTTGGAACTATCTTGACCTTTGAGCTAACTTGAGTCATGTGTAAGTTCTTAGAGGTACTCTCACAGTCTGAGAGAGCCAGGCTGAAAGGAAAGAATGGGGATTATAAGAGATAAGTAGAAGTGTAGAGAAAGTGCCCTCAGCCCCACATGGGACTTAATGAGCCAAGCTACAAAGAATTAGTATCACAGGGGCAGCAATTGAAAAGAGAAACTGAAAAGTTGAGACCAAAAGGTGTGCTGAGCTTCATCTGAGAAGGGATATATGAAGGTGGTCGTTGGCCTTGCAAGTTCCTCTAAGTACAGGACTCAAATTGAAGCTATAAGTTGTACTTACTACTTCAAGGACTTCACCTCTTTTTGTCCATTGTCAGACACTGTAATATACTCTGTTCAATTTGTACTTAAATATTTCCTATAACTTGATTTTTGTCTTTGCTTCAATCATTATAAGCTACGAAAAAGTTAAACTAGGTCAGAGAACCAACTCTAATTGTTTGAAATTTTCCCAACTGGGGGCTCTGAGCTACTGTGATTATATTAATAACTTTCCACTTGACATAAACTGTATAGAATATAAAAATGGGCCATGAGGAGTCATTATATTAACCCTAGGGGAAAAAGTACACTAACTATAGTGACAGGATATGGTTGATTAAAATCACCTCTGAGAAAGGTGATAGAAGGCAGTGACCAGAGAAAAAACACACTAAACTACTCCCCAGACTGGAAATAGGAAAGACCTATTTCCAGTCAACTCGGCCCCTATCCAACAGGGTAAGGAAGTAGGAAGAATGAAGTATTGGCTGTCCAATTCTATCCTCTGCAGCAATACCAACCAATGTTACACATTTAAAAGAGACAAAATCTTTTTGATTAAGATAATTAAGTAGAAGGGCACAAAATTGCTGTACTAGAGACTAATGCCAAAGGCACATCAACTTCTCTCACTAGAAGAAACTGTTTTACTCAATTTGTTTTTATTCTCTCCTTCTGCAAGAACTTTGACACATAATTATCTAGCTCTGCTAGGAAGAAGAGAAAAATGTTATGAATTATGATTAATCCTCATCTGCAAAATAGAACTCATAATACAGAGACACCTATAGAAGATTTTTTGAAAATTATGAAGCATGAAGTGAACATACGAGATGAAGTACTTTGTGCATCATGAAAGAAAAGTGATCCACAAACTTAAGCTATCTATATTTTTTAAAAAGTATATATCATTAAAAAAATCTATTACTTCTAGATGGAGAAAACTGAAGTATGTGGTATAAGGTTTAGAGAAGAAATTACTACTAATTACATATCAGGAGACTATGGAAGAAAGGAATGTAATCAGGCTAAGACTTCACTAAATCATCTGCTTACATTGTCTTACTTCCAAATAATGAATTGAAGCAAAATTGGATTCAATTCATAATTTTGGAAACCTCAGTGACCTATATAAAACTTCGTTCTGAAGTTCATGCCCTCTGATGATTCATTTAAAAGAAACAAATGTAACCGAAACCTCAGAGAATATTTTTCAATAAAATAATTAGCTAGAAAGACACAAAAATGTTATGGCCTGCAGTTAATCTTTTTTTCTTCTTCTTGGCTTAAAATTAGTATGACAAGAAAATGAATTGCTTTGATGAGCTGATTAAAATGTGTGTTTTCCAGTTCATGAATGTTTCAGTAACTGTTATTGAAGCATTGGTCACTTCCATAGAGTAAAATCATTAACACGTATCAACTGAAAGTTTATTTATAAACTAGAGTTCTACTAAACTTTTAAAAATAAGAGAAATAAATAACAACAAGAAGATTCTTTTTTTATTTAATAAATTTATTTTTTATTTTTAGTTTACAACATTCAGTTCCACAGGTTTTGGGGGCCCAAATTTTCTCTCCCTCCCTCTCTTCCTCCCCTCCCCACCAAGACGGCATGTAATCCAACGTAGGTTCTACACGTACCTTCATTGAACTTATTTAATAATAGTCCAGTTGTAAAGAAGAATTATAACCAATGGAATGAATCATGAGAGAGAAGAAACAAAACCAAAAAAGAAGGGAAAAAAATGAGAGCAAATAGTTTCCCTCAATCTGCATTCAGACTCCCTAATTCTTTCTCTGGATGTGCATCATGAGTCTTTTGGAGCTGTCTTTGAACCTTGCATTGATGAGAGGAGCCAAGCCTATCAAAGTTAGCCCTTACAGATACCATGTGTCTGTAATCTGTATAATGATCTCCTGGTTCTGCTCCCCTCATTCAGCATCAGTTCATATATGTCTTTCCAGGTTGTAATGAAGTCCTTCTGTTCCTCATTTCTTATAGCACAATAGTATTCCATTATGTTCATATACAACAGTTTGTTTAGCCATTCCCCAATTGATGGGCATCCCCTTGATTTCCAATTCTTTGCCACCACAAAAAGAGCTGCTATAAACATTTTTGTACACACTGGTCCATTTCCCACTTGTGTGATCTCTTTGGGATACAGCCCTAGAAGTGGTATTGCTGGGTTAAAAGGTATGAAAATTTTTATATCCCTTTGGGCATAGTTCCAAATTGCTCTCCAGAATGGCTGGATCAGTTCACAACTCCACCAACAATGTAGCAATGTTCCAATTTTCCCACATCATCTCCAGCATGTATCATTTTCCTGTTTTGTCATGTTAGCCAATCTGACACGAGATGTGGTACCAAAGAGTTGTTTTGATTTGCATTTCTCTAATCAATAGTTATTTAGAGCATTTTTTCATATGACTATAGATATCTTTAATTTCTTCTTCTGAAAACTGCCTGTTCATATCCTTTGACCATTTCTCAATTGAGGAATGACTTGTATTCCTATAAATTTGGCTCAGTTGCCCATATATTTTAGATATGAGGCCTTTAACAGAGACACCGGTTATAAAGATTCTTTCCCATTTTTCTGCTTCCTTCCTAATCTTTGTTGCATTGGCTTTGTTTGTACAAAAACTTTTTAATTTAACATAATCAAAATTATCCATTTCACATTTTGTAATGCTCTCTATATCTTGTTGGGTCATTAATTCTTCCCTTCTCTATAAATTTAACAGGTAAACTGTTCCTTGCTCTCCCAAATTGCTTATAGTATTAACCTTTATTACTAAATCATGAACCCATTTTGACTTTATTTTGGTATACAGTATAAGATATTGGTCTGTGCCCAGTTTCTGCCATACTGTTTTCCAATTTTCCCAGCAGTTTTTGTGAAATAGTGAATTCTCTTTTTTTGCAGGGTAGAATGCTGGGCAATTGGGGTTAAGTGACTTGCCCAAGGTCACACAGCTAGTAAGTGTGTCAAGTTTCTGAGGCCAGATTTGAACTCAGGTCCTCCTGACTCCAGGGCCAGTACTCTACTCACTGCACCACCTAGGTGCCCTGAAATAGTGAATTCTTAACTGAAAAACTAGATTCTTTGGGTATATCAAAGTGTAGATTGTTATAGTCATTGACTGCTATGTCTTGTGGACCTAAACTATTCCACTGATCCACCACTCTCTTTCTTAGCCAGTACCAAGTAGTTTTGATGACTGCTGCTTTATAATACAGTTTAATATCTGGTATGGCTAGGCTCCTTCTCCAAGAATCTGGATGCTGTACCACTTGGTGCATAGACGTTAAGTAATGATATTAATTCATTGTCTATGCTGCCTTTTAGCAGGATATGGTTTCCTTCCTTATGTCTTCCAATTAGATCTATCTTTGCTTTTGCTTTGTCTGAGATTAGGATTGCTACCCCTGTTTTATTTACTTTAGCTGAAGCACAATATGTTCTACTCCAGGCTTTTACCTTTACCTTGTCTGTATCCTCCTGTTTCAAATGTGTTTCTGGTAAACAACATATTGTAGGATTATGGTTTTTAGTCCATTCTGCTATCTGCCTCCTTTTTTATGGGAGAGTTCATCGCATTCACCTTCACAGTTATGATTACTATGTGTGTCTCTTTTTCCATCCTATTTCACCCTCTGTTTATGTTTTTATTTCTCCATTCTCCCTTCCCCTCCTCAAAAGTTTTGCTTTTGACCACAAGCTCCCTCCATATTCTCTCCCTTTCAGTCGCCCCCTTATCTTACCCTTTTCCCCTTACTACTTCTTCCCTCTGTTCTAACCACCCCCCCTTTCTCTCTTTTATGCCCGCCTACTGCCTGTAGGACAAGTTTGATTTCTATACCTAGCAGAGTATGTTACTCCTTTCTTCAACCAAATCCAATGAGAGTAAAGCTCAAACACTGCTCTTCTCCTTCCCGTCTTTCCCTCTGTTATAATGTTTTTGTGCCTCTTCATGTGATGTAAGTTACCCTTTTTTACCTCCTCCTTACCTCTTCTCCCAGACCAATTCCCCTTAATTATGTTTTTATCATCACATCAATTAATTTATACTCACATACTCTGTCTATATATATATATCCCTTTTGATTGTCATAATAACTATACCATTCTCAAGATTAACATATATATATATATAACATATACAAAACTATATAATCCTATATAAGGATGTAAACATTTTGTCCTTATTGAAAAACAAGGTGTTTTTTTCCTCCCTGTTTACCTTTTTATGTTTCTCTTGAGTTTTGTATTTGAAGATCAAATTTTCCATTGAGCTCTGGTCTTTTCATTAGGAAGGTCTGGAATTCCCTTATTTCATTGAATGTCCATCTCCTTGCCTGAAAAATTATGCTCAGTTTTGCTGGGTAGTTGATCCTTGGTTGTAGGCCAAGCTCCTTTGCCTTATGGAATATCATATTCCAATCCTTCCTGTCTTTTAATGCAGAAGCTGCCAGGTCCTGTGTGATCCTGACTGTAGTTCTGTGATATTTGAATTGTTTCTTTCTGGCTGCTTGCAGTATTTTCTCCTTGACCTTAAAATTACGAAATTTGGCTACAATATTCCTTGGAGTTTTCAACTTGGGATCTCTTTAAGGGGGTGATGGGTGCATTCTTTCGATGACTTTTTTACCCTGTGGTTCTAGGGTCTCGGGCAATTTTCCTTGATGATTTCTTAGAAGATACTGTCCAGGCTCTTTTTCTCATCATGGCTTTTTGGTAGACCAATAATTCTTAGATTGTCTCTCCTGGATCTATTTTCCAGGTCAGTTGTTTTTCTGATTAGATATTTTACATTTTCTTCTATTTTTTCATTCTTTAGATTCTATTTGACTGATTCTTTATGCCTCATAGAGTCATTAGCTTCTACTTGGCCAATTCTAATTTTTAACAAATTGTCTTCTTTATTTAGCTTCTGTACCTCCTTTTCAATTTGGTTAATTTTACTTTTTAAGAAGTCATTTTCTCCAGCTAGATTCTGAACCTCCTTAACCATTTCATCAATTTTACTTTTTAAAGATTTGTTTTCATCAGCTATTTTTCTTCTTTTTTTTCTTTTACTTCTATAATTTGGTTTTTAAAATCCTCCTTGAGCTCATCCAGTAATGCTTTTTGGGCTTGAGACCAGTTCATATTTCCTTTTGAGGTTTCAGATGTGGGTATAGTGTCAATGCTGTCTTCTTCTGAATTTGTATTTTGGTCTTCTCTGTCCCCATAATATGATTCTAAGGTCTTTTTTACTTTTCTAGATTCCTTCTTCATGGTGGTTGCCTTTTTCCTGGCTTTTTAAGTGTATCTCTGCTTCTGGGGCCAAGGGGACTCTGTCCCAAGCTTCTTGGGCTGGGAATTGGGGGCCTGGTTACTGGTTTTGTGTGCTGTGGCCTCTGATTTTGTCAGCTAGAGGCTATATAGTGCTGCTGCTCACCTGGTGCTGAGTTGGAATTGGCTGCTGTCCGCTAAGGATTGAGGCCCAGTAAAGTCCTTTTGAGTTTCCCTGGGGAGTCACTGTGTGAGGTGTGGGGGACGGGTGGTCTGGCTTCTGGAAGTCTCTTCTTCCCCTAGGGCTGCGCTATAGCATGGGTGGTCTCAGCTGTTGTCTGTGCTGGTGTCTGCCAATTCCCCTGGCTGTGCAAAGGCAGCTCTACCTCCCTGGGGCTCAGGAACTGCCACTGGTCTGCCAAGGTGGGTCCTACTGGGATGGCTCTCTTCCTCTCCTGGTCTCCTCCTGCCACTACAAGAGACGCCATTTCCCTAGCCTCCCGAGCTATACAATTACTGGACCTCCACTTCTGGCTCCTCTATTTCAGGGTTTCTCCTAGGTCAGTATTCTCTGGGTTTATTCAGGGGAGGGATGAGAGTCATTTTTACCTGGTCATCACGGCTCCTGGAAGTTCAAGAAGGTGAGTTTCATATCTTTAGACTGTAATCTGAATGCCTCAGAAGTAGCTTCTGCTGTGGCTACAGGGTCTGTGCTTCTGCCTCACATAGCTCTGACAGACTCCTGTCCTGGGCTGAGAGGCCTGGGGATCACCACCACAGCCTGCAGTTCAGTCCTGGTCCAGCTCCCACTCTTGCTCCAGTATCAATATCTAGATTATGATCACTCCATAGAATGAGGTGACCCAAACCCCCTTTCCTTGGAAAAAAAAAGGTTTGAGTTTAATAATGGCATGTTTTGGGGTGGCTATGGTAGCTACATATAACAGGAATGTTTCCACATTCTTTAACCACAGCTGGTAGCACTGCAGATAGAGTACCAGGTATGGAGTCAGGAAAACCTGATTTCAAATCCAGCCTCAGATACTTACCTGATGTGTGAACTTGGGCAAGTCACTTAAGCTTTGTTTGCCTCAGTTTCCTCAATTGTAAAATGGGGATAATAATAATACCAACCTTATAGGATTGTTGTGTAGATCAAATGAAATAATATTTGTAAAAAGCTCTTGGTCTAGTGCCTGGCACACAGTAGGTACTACATAAATGCTTATTCTCTTCCTTTCCCTTCCCCTTTCACGTATTCTGCCACATTGCTGAATGCAATTCTGAATACATAGTAGATAATAAAAATACATTTTATTTGACTTGAAAAATTATTGGGGTTTGCCAGACTTTTATATATGACAAAAAATGATGATTATAATGACAATGATAACAGCATTTTAAAATTTACCCCACAAAAATCCTACAAGGTGGGAATTCCAATTACTCTTATCCTCCATTTTACAGTTGAGGAAACTGACCATCAGAGGGGTTAAGTGACTTATCCAAGGTTACACAGCCCATACATGTCAGAGGTAGGATTTAAAACCAGGTCCTCCTAACATCAAGTCCAGCATTCTATCTACTATGCTAGCACATGAAATAGATTTATTTTTGGAGAAATGGAGACAAACATACATTCTCAGTAGAAGGAAAATTATATATGATTGGAATAATTATAACATTTGGTTATAGAACACAATAAGAAATTTTGTTTCTTGGGCAGAGCCAAGATGGTGCTGTGAAAGGAAGGAACTACTGGATCTCTTTCACAAATTCTGTCAGATACATCTGAAAAAGTGAGTCTGAGTAGATTTGAGAGAGTTAGAGGCCACGAGTAGACTGAGAGGGGCAAGAGTGCCAGGTACCAGACCAAACCAACCGGGAACAGCAGAGGAATCCAGCCAATGCACCAGTCTGGGAGAGAGCTAAGCCTGTGAAATGCTGGAGCAGGAACAGGCTCAGGGCAGAAGTGCTGCCTATGCCTGCGATCAAGCCCCAGGCCCCTCAGCCCAGTACGGGAGTCTGTCGGAGCTACGGGAGACACCAGTGCAGAGCCTGTGGCTGGGAGAGCAGCTAGCCTGGAGGCCTCCAACCTACAGTCCAAAGGTTTGAAACTCACCTTCTTGGTGAGCCAGGTAAAAGGGCTCTCATCCTTCCCTTGAATAAACCCAGAGAATATTCCCACGGGAGAAACAGAGGAGCCAAAAGGGGGGCTTCAGTAGGGAGAGAAGTTGGGGAGAGGGTCCTTCTTGTGGTGGCAGAAGGAGACTAGTGCAGGAAGAGAGGTGTCCCAGCAGCTCTCACCTCCACAGAACAACAAGAGTAACTGAGCCCCAGGGGGGGTGGAGCTAACAAACATCAACTTCAGGACTGTAGATGTGGCTTTACACAGCCAGGGGAAGTGGCAGACACCAACACAGATAACAGCTGAGACCACCCATGTTGTAGAGCAGTCCTGGGGAAGAGGAGACTCCCAGCAGCCAGACCACCCTTCCCTCACACTTCACGAAACCAGAGGCCATAGCACATAAAGCTACATAACAAAACAAGAAACTTGGAACAGAGCCCCGGGAGCCCCAGAAGCAGAGATCCACTTTAGAAACCAGGAAGAAAAAAAATCACCATGAAAAAGAACACTGAGAAGCTTTCAAAGACCATTGATTTGTATTATGGAGACAGGGAAGATCAAAATACCAATTAAAAAGAGGACAGCATGGACACTAAACCCACATCTGAAACCTCAAAAGGGAAAGTGAACTGGTCTCCAGACCAAAAAGCATTCCTGGAAGAACTCAAGGAGGACTTTAAAAACCAAATTAGGGAGGTAAAGAAAAAGTGGAAAAAATGGAAAAAAAAATTTACTGATGAAAATAAATTTTTAAAAAGTAAAATCGGCAAAATGGTTAAGGAGAATCAGAATATAAATGAGAAAATATCTCATTGAAAAGTAAAATCAACCAAATGGAAAAGGAGATAGAGAAGCTAAAGGAAGAAAACAATGTGTTAAAAATCAGAATTGGGCAGGTAGAAGCTGATGACTCTATGAGACATCAAGAATCAGTCAAACAAAATCTAAAGAATGAAAAAATAGAAGAAAACATGAAATATCTAATTGGAAAAACAACTGATCTGGAAAATAAATCCAGGAGAGACAATCTAAGAACTATTTGTCTACCTGAAACCATGATGAAAAAAAGAGCCTGGACAGTATCTACCATGAAATCCTTAATGAAAACTGCCATGAGGTTCTAGAACCAGAGGGCAAACTTGTCATCGAAAGAATCCACTGATCACTCCCCTGAAAGAGATCCCAAATTGAAAACTCCAAGAAATATTATAACCAAATTCCACAACTACCAGGTCAAGGAGAAAATACTGCAAGCAGCCAGAAAGAAACAATTCAAATATCACAGAACTATAGAAAGGATCACGCAGGATCTTTCAGCTTCTATATTAAATGACAGGAGAAATTGGAATATGATATTCTGAAAGGCAAAGGAGCTTGGACTACAACCAAGGATCAACTACCCAGCAAAATTGAGCATAATTTTCCAGGCAAGGAGATGGACATTCAATGAAATAAGGGAATTCCAGACCTTCCTGATGAAAAGACCGGAGCTCAATGGAAAATTTGATCTTCAAATACAAAACTCAAGAGAGACATAAAAAGGTAAATGGGGGGGGGGGGGGAACCCTAGTTAATCAACAAGGCAAATAGTTATATCCCTATATAGGATTATTTTGTTTTATATATATATATATAACATATATATATGTATATATATATATGTTTTACACATGTCAATCTTGAGAATAGTACAGTTATTTTGACAATTGAAAGGGATATACATAAACTGTGGGTGGCAGTATAAAATAACTGATATAATGATAAAAAATATAATTAGGAGATATAAAAGGATGGTTCTGGGAGAAGAGGTAAGGAGGTAGTAGAAAAGGGTAAATTATATCACACAAGAGGAACAAAAACGTATTCTAATAGAGGCTAAGAAGGGAGGTAGAAGAGCAGTTTTTGAGCTCTCATTGGATTTGGTTCAAGAAGAGAATAACATACCCTGATAAGTATAGAAATCAAATTTGTCCTACATGTAGTAGGAGGGGAAAGGGGAAAGAAAAGGAAGGGGGTGGTCAGAAGGGAGGGAAGAAGTAGCAAGGGGAAAAAGGGAGGGGAATCAAGAGGGAGGGTAAATTGAGGAATGCGGTAATCAAAAGGAAAACTCTATTGAGGAGTAGAAGGGAAAAGGGAAAAATAAAAGCATAAACAGGGGGGAAATAGGATGGAGAAAAGGACACAGTAATCATAACTGTGAATGTGAATGAGATGAACTCTCCCATAAAATGGAAGCAGATAGCAGAATGGATTAAAAACCATAATCCTACAATATGTTGTTTACAAGAAACACATTTGAAACAGGGGGATATACACAGGGTAAAGGTAAAAGGCTGGAATACAATATGTTATGCTTCATCTGAAGTAAAAAAAGCAGGGGTAGCAATCCTAATCTAAGACAAAGCAAAAGCAAAGATAAATCTAATTAAAAGAGATAAGGAAGGACACTACACCCTGCCAAAAGGAACCATAAACAATGAAGCAATATCATTATTTAACATATAGGCACCAAGTGGTATAGCATGCAAATTCTTAGAGGAGAAGTTAAGGGAGTTACAGGAAGAAATAGACAGTGAAACTATAATAGTGGGGGACTTCAACCTCCCCCTCTCTGAACTTGATAAATCTAACCTCAAAATCAACAAGAAAGAAGTTAAGGAGGTGATTAGAATTTTAGAAAAGGCAGATATGATAGACCTTTGGAGAAAACTGAATGGGGATAAAAAGGAATATATTTTTTTCTCAGAGGTCCATGGCACATACTCAAAAATTGACTATATACTAGGGCAGAAAAACCACACAATCCAGTGCAGAAAGGCAGAAGTAGTCAAAGCATCCTTTTCAGATCATGATGCAATAAAAATTATTTGTAATAAAGAACCAGGGAAATATAAACAAAAAATTAATTGAAACTAAATAATCTAATTCTAAAGAATGAATGGGCCAAAGAACAAATCATAGAAACAATTAATAACTTCATTCAAGGGAATGACAATAATGAGACAACATACCAAAACTTATGGGATGCAGCAAAAGCAGTTCTTAGGGGAAGTTTTATATCTCTAAATGCTTACATGAATAAAATAGAGAAAAAGGAGATCAATGAATTGGGCATGCAACTGAAAAAGCTAGAAAAAAGAACAAATTGAAAATCCCCAATTAAATACCAAATTAGAAATACTGAAAATCAAAGGAGAGATTAATAAAACTGAAATCAAGAAAACTATTAAATTAATAAATAAAACCAATAGCTGGTTTTATGAAAAAAAACAATAAAATTGATAAGCCTTTGGTCAATTTGATTAAAAAAAAGAAGAAAATCAAATTACCAGTATCAAAAATGAAAAGGGTGAATTTACCTCCAATGAAGAGGAAATTAAAACAATAATTATGAATTATTTTGCCCAATTGTATGCCCATAAATTTAACAACCTTAGGGAAATGGATGAATAGTCACAAAAATATAAATTGCCCAGGTTAACAGAAGAGGAAGTAAAATTCCTAAATAACCCCATCTCAGAAAAAGAAATTGAGCAAGCCATGAATGAACTCCCTAGGAAAAAAATCTCCAAGGCCAGATGGTTTTACATGTGAATTCTGTCAAACATTTAAAGAACAATTAATTCCTATACTTTATAGACTATTCAGGAAAATAGGTGAAGAAGGAATTCTACCAAATTCTTTTTATGACACAAATATGGTACTAATACCTAAACCAGGGAGAGTCAAAACAGAGAAAGAAAATTATAGAACAATTTCCCTAATGAATATTGATGCCAAAATTTTAAATAAAATATTAGCAAAAAGACTGCAACAACTTATCACTAGAATAATACAGTACAACTAGGTAGGATTTATTCCAGGAATGCAAGGCTGGTTCAATATTAGGAAAACAATTAGCATAATTGATCATATCAACAACAAAACTAGGAGAAACCATATGATCATCTCAATAGATGCAGAAAAAGCCTTTGACAACATACAACACCCATTCCTATTAAAAACACTAGAAAGCATAGGAATAAATGGAGCCTACCTTAAAACTATAAATAGCATCTACCTAAAATCATCAACAAGCATTATTTGTAATGGGAATAAGCTAGATGCATTCCCAATAAGATTGGGGGTAAAACAAGGATGTCCATTATCACCCCTATAATTCAATTTGGTACTATCAATTAGCTGTAGCAATAAGAAAAGAAAAAGAAATTGAAAGAATTAGAATAGGCAAAGAAGAAACTGAACTCCCACTTTTTGCAGATGATATGATGATTTACTTAGAGTAGTAAAAAACTACATAAATCCTTGGCATTCCTATACATTACTAACAAAGCCCAACAGCAAGAGATAGAAAGAGAAATTCCAGTTAAAGTTACTGTAGATACTATAAAATATTTGGGAGTTTACCTGCCAAGACAAGCCCATGGCCTCTATGAACATAATTTTTCACACACATAAAGTCCGATCTAAATAAATGGAAAAACATAAGTTGCTCGTATAATAAAAATGACAATCTTATCTAAATTAATTTACTTATTCAGTGCCATACCAATCGAGCTACCAAAAAATTATTTTACAGAGCTGGATAAAATAATAACAAAATTCATCTGGAAGAACAAGAGGTCCAGAATATCTAGGGAATTCATGAAAAGAAATGCTAGGGAAGGTGGCCTAGCCGTACCAGATGTTAAACTGTTCTATAAAGCAGCAGTCAACAAAACTACTTGGTACTGGCTAAGAAAGAGAGTGGCAGATCAGTGGAATAGGTTGGGTCCACAAGATGCAGTAGTCACCAATTATAGCAATCAACTCTTTGATAAACCCAAAGAATCCAGCTTCTGGGCTAAGAATTCACTATTTCACAAAAACTGCAGGGAAAATTGGAAAATGGTAGGGCAGAAACTGGGCATAGACCATTATCTCACAGTGTATGGAATAAAGGCTGATACTATAAGCAATTTTGATGAGCAAGGAATACTTTACCTATCAGATTTATGGGAAAGGAAAGAATTCATGATACAATAAGAGATAGAGAGCATTACAAAATGCAAAATGGATAATTTTGATTATGTTAAATTGAAAAGTGTTTGTACAAACAAAGCCAATGCAATCAAGATTAGGAGGGAAACAGAAAATTGGGAGAAAATCTTTACAACCAGTGTCTCTGTTAAAGGCTTCATATCTAAAATATACAGGGAACCTAGCCAAGTTTATAGGAATACAAGCCATTCCCCAATTGACAAATGGTCAAAGGATATGAACAGGCAGTTTTCAGAGGAAGAAATTAAAGATATCTATAGGCATATGAAAAAGTGCTCTGAATCACTACTGATTAGAGAAATGCAAATCAAAACAACTCTTAGGTACCACATCTCTCTTGTGTCAGATTGGCTAACATGACAAAACAGGAAAATGATAAATGCTGGAGAGGATGTGGGAAGATGGGAACACTGTTACATTGCTGGTGGATCTGTGAATTGATCCATGCATTCTGGAGAGCAATTTGGAACTATGCCCAAAGGGCCATAAAAAAATGTGCATACCCTTTGACCCAGCCTTACCACTTCTGGGGCTATATCTTAAAGGGATCACGCAAATGAGAAAGGGACCCATGTATACAAAAATATTTATAGCAGCTGTTTTTGTAGTAGCAAAGAATTAGAAATCAAGGGGATGCCCCTCAATTGGGGAATGGCTGAACAAGTTGTGGTATATGAAGGTAATAGAATACTATTGTGCTATAAGAAATAGGGAAGTTACGGACTTCATAATAACCTGGAAAGACCTACATGATAGGATGTTGAGTGAGAGGAGCAGAACCAGAAGAACATTATACACAGCCACAGGTATATTGATTTTGTGATGACTAACCTTGATAGACTTGGCTCTTCTCGGCATCACAAGGTTTAAAGACAACTCCAAAGGACTCATGATGGAGAGAGCTATCTACATCCAGAGAAAGAGTGATGGAGTCTGAATGCAGGTTGAGGCAAACTATTTGCTCTCCTTTTTTTTTCTCTTTTGTTTTTTTGGTTTTGTTTCTTCTTTCTCATGATTCATTCCATTGGTCATAAATCTTCTTTACAACCTGACTATTGTGTAAATAAGTTCAATGCAAATTATATGTAGAACATACATCGGATTCCATGTGATCTTGGGGAGGGAGGGGGGGGGGCGGGGAGTGGGGTGGGGAAGAAAGTCTGGAACTCAAAATCATGTGGAACTGAGTGTTGTAAACTAAAAATAAAAAATCTTAATTAAAAAAAAGAAATTTTGTGTTTTGAAAGTGTATGCATATACATATTAGATATATATGTATACATATATATACACACACATACATAGGTGCATATATGTATTGAAATTGGATCAAGAAAGAGGAATTTTAAAAGTATATCAATAATAAAGATCACATGAGTTTGGGTTAAGGAAGTAAATGAGAACTATCAAAACTACATAAAATTTTAAGTCTTAGAGCTTTTTAGAGCTGGCTAGTTCAGTTTTATTTTTCTGAATATGTAAACACTAGAGTTTCACTGTTTGCCCAGATGGCTTTCAAAAGTCTTGGGAAAGCACAAAACAGAGAGCTGCTTAAACACCAGAGAAGAAACCAAATTAGACAGAAACAATGATCTTATGTACAAACTTCATCTAAATGAGAATTTTTTTTGAACAATATAAAGGAACTCTAAATGCAGACATTTACCATTGTAGTTAATGCTTCTCTTCCTGGGGACATAATTTTCCCAGCGCCAAATACAAATGCAAAATGCACAACCAATTAATTGTTCTTACTAGATTTACTCGACTTGTATGTATTCTATTATTTTTCAAACACAGACATATTCACAAACATTGGCACCTAAAAGTGCCACGTTAATGTTTCACTCCTACATAAAACCAAGATCCTGAAAGCAGTATTTTCCAGTCCACCAGATGGTTTTTCCTCCTCTTATTTCAGTTAACAGTGATATTTCAAGAGCATAGAAGAATTCACAGATGTATTAAGTCTCCTACTGGTTTGTCTGTAAGTATCTCATTCATTCGTAAGATAGCTACCAAAGTTTAAACTTTGTATTCTGTAGCTGGGGAAAATGCTGTAAAAGAAATGGAGCCTTACAAAAGCAGCCATTTCTTTTCATTAAATTAATTCTTGTTACTGCATTACATCTCAACCTACAAACTGACAGCAAAAGAAAAACAAATAGAACACAAGAAATCACTTTGGTTTTTGTTTGTTGTTGTCGTTTCCTGATAACATCCTGGCCAAATGTATTTGTCAGAGAAGGATTAATCTTTTCATTTTGAATTTTGTTCTAAGTGACTGCTGAAAGGGTGAATGTCTAGCAATCCAAGGGGAATGGAAGTTGCACAGGAGTCTGGATTGCAGAGGAGGCATGGATTGAACAAACATTTATTTAGTGCTTACTCTGTGAAAGGTGGTGTGCTAGAAACTGGGGAGGCAAAGATGGAATAAAGACACAGTACTTGTCTTTGGGAAGCTTCCAACTAATGTGTGTGGGGAGGGAGGTGGGGGAAGAGGAAGGAAAAAGTAAGAATTGGACACAAGTGGCAGACATTTTACTAGGCAAGGAACTGAGTACCTGGGCTGTCTTCAAGAGTAGGAAAAAGCTAGAAATCCTTCATTGTGTCATCAAGATTCAGAATACAAAGGTGAAAGAACCTCTATTCATCGTACTCTCAAGGACCGTCCCTTCTTACCACCTGGGCTTTCTTCGAAATTCTGTAACTTCCCCAAATTGCTCCCAAATTCTTGAACTATATAGTGCGGAGACAGAATGAAAGGTCTGCTTAGGGTCTGTCTTGGTGCTATTAGTAGAGGTGTGATTTGTGTACAGTTTACTTGTGCAAATCACAGGCACGCCCGCCCTCCAACAAAGCCAGTCACAAACCACTTATGCCTGTTTCTCCTGAATGACCACTGTTTGCTATTCTCAAAGCATCACAAGGGACACACAAAATTTACCAGGGGGAGAGGAGGGTACTTCCTTTATTTCTTTTGACCTGGTGACCTGCTCCAGTAAAGCACATCTTCCTGCCTGCAACATAGAACTGATAATCACAAACTTTCGCTATGTTTTACATAATACACATAAGTTTATACTTTCAAATTGTTTACATGGCTGTCTAGGCATAACACAAGTAATGAAGACTATCAGTAGATTTATTAAGAGGCATCTGGAATGAAAAGCCCCTGGACAGAGGCCATCTTCTCTGTGTTCAATAATACTCAATACAAACTCAGTTCCTTGATCAATATAGTAAATATTATATAATAAATTAAACAGAACACCCAGGGCTAAATTTCATCCTAAGTGTGCCTCCAAGGCTTTTTAGCACAAGGCATGGTTTAAAACTTCCAACAAATAAAATCCATTCACAAAATGAGCATCCCTAATTGCTTTCTTTCCACACCGGCTTCCTCTTAGGGGGTTTGATGCTGTTTTAATTACCACTGCTGTTTTACGTATTTTAATTAATGTTTTAAGTTTTGCACTTTTACCCAGAGGCAACTCCACAAAGGGAGTTATTTTTTTTATCCAAAAAAAATGTAATTACTATTGCAGTTCTTGGACCAGTTGCCTAGATAGATGTAAGGAAGCATTTACCAGGTAGGGCTACATACTTTATGACCACTCATTAAATACTAATCACACCCAGGCCTCTATATTAACCCATTGGGCAGGAATTATGGCTTTATCTTTGCATGTTCCATGCATACAATTATAACTAAGGACCATGTCTTCTTTGCTAAACTAAGACTGTCCAAGAGAAAAATATTTCATCATAAAATAAATGATGGAGGTTAAGAAGGTGAGGGAAATAAGGGGTGATGGGGTAGAAAATGTGTTCTAGAGCAGAGACTGAACTGAAATTGATCATTGATCTAAGTTCTCAACCTCTGAGAGTCTGGTCCAAGACAGACAAACAGGGTTAGGTTGTCAGAGTTCGTGTTTTATTTCTCTCAAAGCTGGCAGCACGCATATGTAGTGGAGCTAATAGTTTGGAACCGAGAGCTCCTTTCGGAGTTGGAGTACACAATTTATTTGCTGCTTTAAGAGCAGGTATTCCCAAGGGGTGCCAATCAACTTTGATTGGTTAAGGCATTGGGGTGTGGGCTATATTAAAATGAGGGTCTTGGGGTATGTGAATTGGATCACCTAATCTTGGTCAAAGAGACATTAATTTCCATATCACCTGTCTTGACAATAGGGTGAATCAACATTTTCTCAGACCTGTCTGAGCAAACCCAATGAGCAAGAATATGCCCATTAGCCCAAACTTAGAGTTTCTTTTACTGTCTGATTAGATTTTGGCCTAGGTAAGTCTCTAGAAAGATTTCCCACACTGGTTGGTTTCTGGATAAGGAAGTAGAAAAGAAGAAAAACCTTGGTAAGAATCTATCTCCATACAGCATGAGGAGAACACAATAGGCCTCCCTACCCTAGATTAAGTTACTTCTGAGCTTGGGTTGGGGTTTGACCAGGATAAGGTGATTCAATGTAATCTCATTATCAGTAATGTCCTTCTGAAGAAGAAACTGAACTTTGGAAGAAAAGGGCTGGGGAAAGCTCTGAATCTCCAAGATAATGATTATAAAAAAATCATTTTTCACTAAGTCTAATTCAACAAGCATTTTTTAAGTGCCTACTGTGTGCAAAACACTGTGAGGTACTAGGTTATGCTAGGACCAAAGTTTTACTTTATTATTGATAAAAGTCCTCAAGGCTATTAAATGGACAAAAGAAGAAATGTTGCAGTCTAGGGTCTCAGGAACCTTAAAATGCAAGGGCAAAGGTCATGGGTCTGCCTGGAAAGAATTTGACCACTCTAACCTTCTTTCAGTCAGAGATAAGGTTTATTGTGTTAACAATAGAAACAAGTGAGACTTTAAGAATCTGTGCATTTGATAGGGAGGAGACTGACTTGTTTATATAGGGAAAAAGACAGTGGGAAGATTTGGATGAGATCAAGGAGTGGCAAATAGCCTGGGATGATCAGAGGTAACAGAGAAGGGGATTAAGGGGTGGGAAGTATTCTGAGGTGGTCCAGAGGTAACAGACAATGAAGGGTTAGGCTAGGTTGAAGGTAAGTGAGAACTGAAGGCTAGTTGTACTGGGTGGGGAGTGGTGAGGGGGACCACAATGAAAGGACAGTTGAAAGGATTGTCGAGTATCTAGGTGGGGATGTGTGGGAAATCTCAGGAGCTGGGTTGCATTTTTGGGGTCCAGGTCTCATATCCCATCAGAAATATATTTGAAAGGTTGCTACTAAGCCATCCAAAGATTCAAAATGATGATTTCACTATCATTTAGCTTATCATTCCTTTCTAATAACCAACATTTCTGTGGTGACCTAAGGCTTGTGAAGCATTTTATGCTATTCATGGGATCATCAGAGGTCATCTGGTCCAAACTCCACATTTTACAGATGAGGAAACTA